>NC_092060.1:31141267-31193767 GCF_039877785.1 Chaetodon trifascialis
AGCTGATGATTGACACCTCTATTGACCATTCGAGGGGCAGCGCCCACATTCACCATAGAAACACCAATGACGATCCAGCAGGAAGTAAGCCCAGAGATAGGTTATGGCATGAAGAGCGCTCCCCCCACTCTAGAAACCCCTCCTCTTTATGTAAACAAGCAGGACCTTCGTGATCGATCTCAAACTAACGCAGAGTCATAGGAGGAGACATTAGCAGCGTGTTTTCGGGCTGAATAAAACTTTTGACCACAGAACAGCAAAGGTAAGACGTACTGTATGCTTTAGCAAAGGTTTTTTCTGCTACTCTTTGGCTGCTAGCTCGCACAGTGAGGAGGCAGACATCTTCATCATCATCACTCTCTGCTTTCATATCATACCAGGCTTGTGTGGTTTGCATGAAGTGGCGAAATAAAGTGGACATATGCTACCTTTGTCTTCTTATTACAAGACATGCTTGCAGCTAAGGTGGTGGAGCAAATTGCTCGTGTTAGCCTGACAAAAAAAACAACCCACACGGCTTCTCGTGTGTGTCGTCATGTTCTAGTTCTGCAGCTTTGATTTGGGAACTTTCAGTGTCTGTCCCATCCATCTTCACCGTAACGAAACACCAGAGCACTACAGTTTACCCTCACCACGCCCCGCACATTGCCCGTTTAGAAGCGCAGCATTGAAAACGGTCCTGCCTGAAACTGTCGTGCAGCGCAAAGTTCCAGACGTTGTGTAATCACATACAGCGGTGTGGCGGTGTATTACAAATTCATATTACAACAAAAATATACACCGGTATTCAGTGTGAACCGGTAAACCGCCCAGCCCTAATCTGAGTACACAGACAGACTGAACTCAATGCTGTCGAAGTAAAACTAAATAGAAATGTTTACATATATATGTGTGTGTGTGTGTGTGTATGTGTGTGTGTAAAGTGAAAGGTGTTTTGCTGTTAGCGGTTAGCTGAGTGTCAGCTGACATTGCCGCTGTGTTTTCAGGCTGGCGTCTAAAGGGATGTCCATCTCCAGACCAGACGGCGAGACGGGAAGATGTCGGATGATCCGACACGAGCGAGACAAACAAAACGAGCCGAATCCTCAGAGGTAAACCTGCGTCCTCGCACCAGATCTGACCAGAGGGGTCCAATGTGGTCGATCAGTCGATTAGCTGCTAAACTGAGTCAGATCCAGACGCATCTGAGTCCTGGTCAAGGGTATTTTCAATTCAATTCAATTCAATTTTATTTGTATAGCGCCAAATCTCAACAGAAGTTGTCTCAGGACACTTTCCATGTAGAGCTGCTACAGACCAAACTCTTTATCTACAGAGAAACCAACAATTCCCCCATGAGCAGCACTTGGCGACAGTGGCGAGGAAAAACTTCCTTTTAACAAGCAGAAACCTCGAGCAGAACCAGACTCAGAGAGGGGGAGAGAGACAGACAGACAGACAGACAGACAGACAGACAGACAGACAGACAGACAGACAGAGACAGAGAGACAGACATGCAGTCACAGTAACAGTGACAGTGGATGTAATAACAGCAGTAGCAGTTGCAGTGGATGTCAGGCAGGGCCAAGGCAGGAGACGCAGCTGCAATCCACAATCCAGATTCAGCCACTGTCCATGGGAACCTGCAAGACGACAAAGCACAGAGACTCCGGGGAAGGAGCTAAGTTAGTAAGACGCCGTGGTAGGACATGAGAGCGTGCAGATGGAGAGGGACAGAAGGACAGAGGAGCTCGGTGTGTCTTTGGATGTCCCCCGACAGTCTAATCCTATAGCAGCATAACTAGGGGCTGGTCCAGGACCAGCCTGAGCCAGCCCTAACTATAAGCTTTATCAAAGAGGACAGTTTTAAGACGACTCTTAAATGTAGAGACAGTGTCTGCCTCCCGGACAAAGACTGAAGATGGTTCCACAGGAGAGGAGCTTGATAGCTAAATGCTCTGACTCCTGTTCTGCTTTTTGAGGCTTTAGGAACCATAAGTAGAAATGCATTCTGGGAACGCAGTGTTGGAGTAGGGCAATAAGGTACTATGAGCTCTTTAAGATAAGAAGGTGCCTGGCCATTTATGGCTTTGTAAGTAAGGAGGAGAATTTTAAACTCTATTCTAAACTTTACAGGGAGCCAGTGCAGAGCGGCGAGTATTGGAGAAATATGATCTCGCTTCCTGGTTTTTGTCAGAACACGTGCTGCAGCGTTCTGGAGCAACTGGAGAATATTCAGCAGCGAATTTGGGCAGCCTGATAGTAAAGAATTGCAATAATCCAGCCTGGAAGTTACGAATGCATGGACTAGTTTTTCTGCATCATTTTGAGACAAAATATGCCTGATTTTTGCGATATTACGTAGGTGAAAAAAGGCAGTCCTTGAAATTTGTTTAACATGGGAGTGAAAGGACATGTCTTGGTCAAAGATGACTCCCAGATTCTTTACAGTGGTGCTGGAGGCCAGCGCAATGCCATCCATAGCTGCTATGTCATCAGAAAGTGACTTTCTAAGATGTTTAGGGCCGAATACTATAACTTCAGTTTTGTCCGAGTTTAGCATCAGAAAATTGCAGGTCATCCAGGTCTTTATGTCATGAAGACATGCTTGTAGTCTAGTTAACTGACTGGTTTCTTCCGGTTTCATTGATAAATATAGCTGGGTATCATCTGCATAGCAATGAAAATTTATTGAGTGTTCCTGATAATCTTACCTAAAGGAAGCATATATAAGGTGAATAGAATTGGTCCAAGCACAGAACCCTGCGGAACTCCATAGCTGACTTTAGTGAGCACAGAGGAGTCGTCATTAACGCGTACAAACTGAGAGCGATCTGACAAGTAGGATTTAAACCAGCTTAGCGCAGTTCCCTTAATGCCAATGAAATGTTCCAGTGTCTGCAATAGGATGCCATGGTCAATGGTGTCAAATGCAGCACTAAGATCCAGTAAGACTAGTACAGAGACAAATCCTTTATCAGATGCAATTAGAAGGTCATTTGTAACTTTAACCAGTGCTGTCTCTGTGCTATGATGCACTCTAAATCCTGACTGGAAATCCTCGAATAAACTATTATTGTTTAGAAAGTCGCACAGCTGATTGGCAACTGCTTTCTCAAGAGTTTTTGAGAGAAAGGGAAGGTTGGATATCGCTCTATAGTTGGCTAAAACCCCTGGATCAAGAGTAGGCTTTTTCAGTAGCGGTTTTATCACAGCTACTTTAAAGGACTGTGGTACGTAGCCTGTTGATAAAGAGAGATTGATCATGTCTAAAACTGAAGAGTCAATTAGAGGTAATACTTCTTTAAACAGCTTAGTCGGGATAGGATCTAAAATACAGGTAGATGATTTTGATGATGAAATTATTGAAATTAGTTGGGTAGACACACATTAGGACTGATGGGACCCTGCAGGACCAGGTCTGTTGCAATCCGGGTCAGTTCCAGTCTGGCTCGGTCAGACGGGTCACTTCCAGGATCTCACTCCTCTCACTTTTCAGCGTACGAGCATCGAAGGTGCTGGTTGGCATCCATGTTTGTTTCAGTTCCGCTGCCATGTGCCAGCTCGTTTCCGTCCAGGGCTGCAGGTTCATTGTGTCTTCGGGTGGATCCGCTCACTCGGGGCGACGCCGCTCCTTCCTTTGTCCCGAGCTTCAGCCTGAACGGTCGCGCCGGTGAGCTGCTAAGAATCTTCTTTGTGTCTTCTCTCAGGTTTGACCGGATCGCTCACACCAGAGAGACCATGTACAAAGACGGGATCAACTCGCTGTCCTACCAGGTGGTGAAAGTCGAGAGGTTTGACCTGTTCACTAAGATCACAGTGGACGTGGGGAAACCGTGACGCCGTGCAGCCGGGGTCATGCGACCTGAGGACGAGGGCTGGACTGATGCAGTAAAAACCAAACGTGCCTTTGACACTTGAACCCTTAAAGTTCTGGTCCGGTGGGATCGGACCTGCTGGACTCAAACAGCTGCTTCTGCTGTTTCTTTCATTCTTCTTGTTTTGCACAGACAGACAGACTCAAAGTTTGTGTGTTTTTTTTTCTCTGCGGGGCCTCGAGGACTCGTCTCTGATTGGACGCTGGCTCTAACCAATCAGCTGCCTGCATCTGTCAGTAAGACGTGGCTGCTGCGCCGCCCCCTGCGCAAGCCTCTTATTTTGAAAATCAATCATAGACAATCGGCCCTGCTGGCTCACATGGTCCAAGGCTTTACTGGTGGGGGATTATGGGTAATAAACAGGGTGGGTTTTGAACTGGTCTGATTTGTATCCTGGTTCTGCTCATTGATCTGGATCTGATACAGTAAGACAGAGGATGGACTCAGATCACACAGGATAAATAAAAGAAGCAAAATATAAAGTGAAATAAAGTCAATGGAAACGCACAAAGAGCAAAAAGCAACAAAATAAAAGACAAACAGCAGGAAGTGAAGTTTACGTAGAGCTAGAATGAGCAGAAACACGAGTCAGATGAGATGAAAAGATCTCAGATGTGAAGGTGATCCAGCATCAGGTCTCAGCCCAGTCCTGGTCCCTGCCAGGACGCCGTGGAGACACAAGGAACAGTGAGTTCACTGATGCTGCGTCACTCAGGTGTGCAGTCACCTGACAGCTGAGACTCTGTTAACGGGTTCATTCATCAGTCAGTGGAACCAGTTTCCCTTCAGATCCAGATCCAAGCACCCAGCCCTGACTCTGCCCTGTGTGTGTGTGTGTGTGTGTGTGTGTGTGTGTGTGTGTGTGTGTGTGTGTGTGTGTGTGTGTGTGTGTGTGTGTGTGTGTGTGTGTGTGTGTTTGTTTTTAAAGGTCTTGATAATCATGTTGTGATCAGTGTTTTTCTTCCCAAAGTTCATTTCGCTAATTGATTTATTTACAAACTGGATCCAGATCAGCTTTCAACCAAAAATAGTCGTCCACAAATCTCCAAGTGTCCTTCTGAGAGCTGCTGGTACCAAAGAACAGTTACCTGAAGGTGTCACCTGAAGGTGTCACCTGACAGCTGCAGGTGTTCGTCTCATTAATGATCCAAAACTGCCAAAATATCAAACGTCTGTGATCGAGATAAACCCAGAATCAAACAATCAATCAGCTCATCAGAGAGAGGTGTGTGTGTGTGTGTGTGTGTGTGTGTGTGTGTGTGTGTGTGTGTGTGTGTGTGTGTGTGTGTGTGTGTGTGTGTGTGTGTGTGTGAGATGCTGTCCTCTGTCCTGATTGTTAAATCATCTCTTCTTCAGTTGTTGACAGCTTTGTTTGTTTTTTTGTTTGTTTCTCTTCAGACCAAAAATGGTTGTTGTTACTTTAATACTGAATGAATCACCTGTAATGTGCCTTATGATGAATCTGGTTGGAGTGGGTGAACTGGTTGGAGTGGGTGAACTGGTGGAGGGAACCAGTTAATGTACGAGGACAAAAAATAAAACGTCTGCGTTTGATGAAGCTCGCTTCCCTCTTTGAGTCTGTTGTCCATCTGTCCCCCTGCAGGATCTGCGGCATCGGGACAGACAGGAAGTGACACGTGTCTGTTTCCACATCCTGTCTTCTGCTCGTTGCTTATTGTCTTGTCCCGCTTGAGTCTCTGATGCGTTTCCTGCTGCTCTCTGCTTTTGTTGTTCTGTGCTGATCCAGATCTGATTGGTGGACTTGTGTTCCTGTCTCAGGTGCACCGGACAGAGTCCATGTGTCCTCCAGCTGCAGGTCGAGGTCCGTTCAGGGACAAACAGAAGAGCAGATTTATGACAGCGACGTTTTCTCCAAACTCTGTTCACACAAACGTTTGTTCATTCGTGGACTCGGTCGGTGCTCCTCGTCACTGTGGCGCGGCGTGGAGGCGGTCAGCCTGTGGCGCTGCTGGGGCGTCGTGGGGGCGGGGGGGGTCTGGCGTCTCTAGAGAATACTCTACAGGGTTCAGTTCAGGCCAGTCGAACACAGTGACACCACGGTCAGCAAACCAGGTGCCAAGTTCTGCTGGAGGAGGACATCAGCGTCTCAGCAGACTCCAGGTGGGACAGCTGCGTTGACTTTGGACTTGATAAGACACAGTGGACCAACAGCAGCAGATGACATGGCCCCCAAAACATCACTGACTGTGAACACTTCACTCTGGACTTTCTGTGTCTCCCCCCTCGTCCTCCAGGTGAGACGACCTCTGCTGCAGGACTGGCTGGACTGGAGGAATGCGAACCTTGTCCATTTGAAGGACACGTCTGCGTGGTGGTTTTGACTCCAGCCTCAGTGAAGGGCTTTGACCTTTTCACTTTAGGTCAACTTTGACTGAGCTTTGAACAGTTTCAGCGATCCTCTGCTGTCTGTCCCCCTTGTGGACGGTGTCAATGAGTGTCTTCTGGACAACTGTCAAGTCAGCAGTCTTCCCATGACTGCAGTAGTGTGTACTAAACCTGACTGAGAGATTCAGGGTTGCAGTATTTATACTGCAGTTTTTTAAATAATTATAATTATCAAAACTAAAATCAACAAGTGCTTGAAACATTTTAGTTTACATGTAAACAACCAACAAACAGGAAGCAGTGTGTACACACACACAGACACAAAGTTTACAGACCCTTCAAAGTTTTCCAGTCTTTTTTCAGACTCGTCTTCAAATGGTTTCGGCATTTTTTGTCATTTATCTACAGACAATAATCAATCACAGAGCAGGAACAGGTTCATCGATTTCTTCAAAATAAAAGACTGATGCTCTGTAAAATATGGATAAAAATGAGCTGAAGCAGAATAAGAAGAAGCGACCGTGACCGCAGAAAACCTGAAGCCGTTCAGGATCCTGAGTGAGCAGGTCTCAGATCAGATCCACTCTGACATGAACATCTGCATAAGTTTCCTCTGAAACCACAAGAAACAACTGAAAAACAGAAGAAGAAGAAGAAGAGTGCAAGGAAGTTCACTCCCTTCTGTTTTTGTTTTTTGTCATTGTCTCTTCAGATGTTTCAATGAAGTTTTGCAGAGCTGAAAGACGCTCCATTCTGCACTGTTCTAACGTCCCAGCGGTTCAGGACTGATGGACCTGGTCCAGGTCACCGAGGAGCGTCAGACATGGTGAAACAGCTCCACCTGCTGGAGGATCAGCAGCTGTCGGTCTGCACATCATGTGACACGATGACAGAACACACATGACGACTTCAACACGGCTCATCAGTTCCTCTGCTCCTCTGCAGCGCGACCTTCAAATGTTTCCTTCACCTGTTTGGTCTGAAACATCACCTGTTCAGACAGAGAAACCTGTTCAGACGGAGAACTCACCTGTTCAGACGGACAACTCACCTGTTCAGACCGACAACTCACCTGTTCAGACAGAGAAACCTGTTCAGACGGAGAACTCACCTGTTCAGACGGACAACTCACCTGTTCAGACCGACAACTCACCTGTTCAGACCGACAACTCACCTGTTCAGACCGAGAACTCACCTATTCAGACGGACAACTCACCTGTTCAGACCGACAACTCACCTGTTCAGATGGAGAACTCACCTGTTCAGACCGACAACTCAACAACTCACTGAGCAGGTGGAAACAGTTCAGTGTGTCCAGCTGATAGTCTGATCCAGTTCTAACAGAGCTGACCCCAGACCAGCCTTCTGTCTTTATTCTGAGGCCTGAAGGACAGTTCTACTGAGCGTCCGTCCACTCCAGCTTGATACTGACGTTATTGTGCACTTGTACTGAAACAGGAAGCTGTTTGTTTGAATCAGATCACGTTTTCACGGACGAAGAACCCTGATAACCACAGGATCTTACCAACAGAGCGATCTCTGTCAAATGACTCTTTACATGTGTCTCCTTGTTTTGTCTTTTGTGACTTATGTCAAACTGAAGGGAATCGAACTGTAACGTTACGATTCCTCTGAAGCTCCTGAAGGACGAAGCTTAAAGAAACGCTCCACGGCCGAGATGGAGGAGGCCGGCTGTGGCGATGGAGGCCTCCGAGCTGGCTGACCGCTTACCGCAGCTTCTTCTTCTGGTTCATGTTTTCTGGTGGGTTAGGGTTAAGGCGTGTCACCACAGCGCCACCCACTGTGGCCCGACGGAAATGATGAAGAGACGCTGATTATTTCCACGCCATCGTCTGCGTGTTATCACTCTAAAGAACCAGAGTTTGATGCAAAGCTTCCTGTTTGTCTGTCGATGTCTTTCATTGGCTGGCTTGTACAGTACAGTACTACATACAGTGTACACAATGTATACAGCTCAGTCAGTATTTGCAGTGTACCACCTGGTAGGACAGCGAGTGTACAGTGTACGGTGTATATACTGTGTACACTGCAAATACTGCATGTCCTGTACTGTCTGTGACCAGTGTGGGATCAACAGTTGTACTGCGTGTACGCACTGTGAATACTGTATGTACTGTATTGGAATTTGCCCTTGCGGGACAAATAAAGGTATATTGAATTGAATGGAGTCTAACATGTACACAGTGTACGTCTGACCACGGCCTGAATATTAAGTCACAGTCGAGATGATGCAGAACAAAAAGGAAGCTGTCCGACAAAGTCTGACGACATGTTTTATTGCACGTGAAACAGCTGAGTGAACATCCATCGACACGTTTCCATCGACGCGCCGCAGGTTCAAACATCATGTGACCGTTTGCACCTGCACAAATCTGTTTCCAACATAACAACGAGGTCCTGAAAGACGAGCCAACGAAAGAAAACAGATCGTCCTTCAGGAGAGTTTCATCGTCGCTGAGACGAGCAGCTGAATCTGGATCCAGACTGAAGCCGAATGAGAGCGACAGAAGGTCGAGCGACGCCTCACAACGTCTCCAAAGGTTCCTTCAACACAAAGAACACATCAGCTGCATCTCAGGGCGTCCTCGGCTGTCATGGAGGCCGTTCGGTCATCATCACTTCAGTCTGCGATGATGTCGTGATGAAACATTTGAGAAACACAAAATAAACTTTGAGAAGTGAATTCAGACTCGATTTTAACCCTAAAATAAAACCTGAAGCTCCTCTGAGACGGAAGTGACCCAAAGTGATCAAAGACCCAAATCAGTTTTAATAGTCATAAAAAAAGAAAAAGGAAACATCTCAGGTGTCTGTCAGTCAACACAGACTGGCTGTGATTGGCTGTTGCTTCAGTGTGAACGAGCAGAGAGCCAATCACAGTCAGGACAGGTGGAAAAAAAAAAAAGGATTATTTTACGTTCTTGTTAATATTCAACGTCGTGTCTCTTTTCACCGTCTCCATGAAACTGACTCACGATCAGCTTTTAGGTCCATCAAACCAAAGAAAAACCTGCTCGACACCGGGGCGGGACCATGGACCGCAGCCTGACGCGTCTACGGCCCCCCCTGCGCCACCCTCCGGAACAGCTGCTGCCTCTGCTCGGCCGTCATGGTGTCGCAGCTCTGCAGCAGGTTGGCGATGACGAGGGTCTGCTGGACGCTGGAGGACTTGACCCACATGCGACCGTTCATCCCGACCACCAGCTCACAGGGGAACAGCCGCTGCAGGTCGGCCAGGACCTGGCTGTGGGGGGCCAGCAGCCTGGGGGCGAGACCACAGGGTTACTGGAGCGTCCAGCGGGAGTACCGGCGGCACTCGGAGGCCGTTCGTACCTTCTGACGAGTCCCAGAGAGACGCTGAAGAGCAGACCTCCTCCTCCGAATACTCCCATCCCATTGGCTCGCCCTGAGCTGTCTATACACACCAGCTCCGGCTCCATGTCCTTATTGGCTATGATGAACTGCGAGAACACCAGGTCGCCCACCTGCACAGGTAACACAGTTATTATTATTATTAGTGTCACTGCTGAGAGGTAACGCAGCAGAAGAAGAGGCGATGACATCACCGACGATTCTCACACATGCAGTGATGCTACGTTAACCACTGATTCCACCTTTAACGCCATTTCTACACGCGCACCGGTTCCCCTGCCGTCTCTTCTGCCTCTGCTCCGTCCTCAGCCTCCCTGAACCAAACCTCCTCCCGCGGCAGCTCTCCCACGGAGTGGTGGGGGGTCCGCCGGCTGGCCGTAAGTCCCTTCCTCTTCAGCTTTTTGTCTCCCTGCATCACAGAGCAGCATGTCTCCACCTCACGTCCACGCTCTACCTGTCCCCCCCCAAGACCACAAACCGGCCGAAATCCTCTTTTCAGACCTACTCCGTCCTTCAGTGGGAGAACTTCATCCAGGAGCAGCTCGCGGGTTCACGCTACACGCCGCATCAAAACCTGCCGGCAGCTGACGTTTGAAATCTGCTCGATCTGAACTTCAAGAATCCAACAAACCAACTAAAACCTGAAAACAGTTCACAAAACCAGTTTGGGAACATTTCACAGATTAGACTCTGAAGGTCCAAAGTGCTGTCCTCAGCGTCTCACCTGGACATTGGGTCGGTTCCTCTTGGTCGCTCCCTCAAATGCCAGGTAGGACAGAGACGCCTGTTCACTTCCTCCAAAGTCCACCTTGAAGACATCTCCTGATTTGACCGTCACAATGCCGATGATGGTCTCCCCTTTAGCTGGGACATACTGAGGACACAAAGACGGACTCAACACCCAGCATGTACTGGTCCCACATCAGTCCTCTTTTTATGAAATGTCCTCATTTCACAGAACTGTTCAGTGTTTTTTACATGGCTTTATTTCAGGCTAGTAACGTAACTGCTGATCTCCATTTAAATATGAAACGATTCAAAATTCGACCGTATTTGGTTCAACATAGTTAACATTCCGGACAAAAACTAGCTCTCATAAATGAATTGGGTCTTGTGAGTAATTCGGCTTGTATCTGCTTCAGCGACCGGGTCTTAATTACTAAAAAGTTTTCAGACCGGGTTCCCGCTTCACGCTGCACTAACACCGCTCATGGCGGACTTGACTTAATTAATCCTGAGCTCCTTGATGAAGTTACAGTGCAGCTGGATAACATTACTTTTAAGCTGTAATCAAGTGATCATACTCATTCACATTCAGTGTAACGCCCTGATGCATGGACGTGTACCAACAAGGAAACACCTAAATTGATTAAATTGATTTTTAAACGGAATCCTCATGTTGCAGATTTGACCGTGACTTGAACAGAAAGTGATTTGGGTGAAAATCATGTCTCTGTAGTCTCACCCTCCTCTGCTGGGAATCGATCCAGAACATGTTGGGCTGTTTGTGGCGGAGGACGCCGCTTTTACACACCACCAGCCGCTCTCCGCTCCGCCTTAGACCCGGACCACACACCACCTTCTCCGGTTTAACGTGATCCGTGAGAGAGATGGTGTCGTCGGTCTCGGGACAAAATTCATCTCCTGGTAACAAAACTTGTCCGACTTTATCTTTTAAACCGGAAAACATCGCGACTCTTCAGCAGCTCCTTCACGTGCGTTGTTGTTGTTGTTCGACGGATAGAATTTATGTGACACACCGGAAACAGGAGACAGGAAACTGGGTCTGCAGCGCCCTCTGCGGGGCCGGAGGAACAGAACATCCCTCCACACTGATTTCACAGGAAGCAGCTTGTTCGATTATCGATAAATAATATCGATAAAATTCGAAGAGACCCTCCTGAATTTTGTGTTTATATTCTAGTTCATTGTGTTTATGTGTCATCGTCATAAAGAAAAGACGTTATTAACATTATTAAAGCACACACACACACACACACACACACACACACACACACACACACGTCGATCAATGGACTGCCTGATCATGGATTGATTCCAAGGTGATCGTGAGTGTTCAAACACAATAGATGTGTTCAATGAGGCGACTCAGATACATTCAACATGCAGTACATATATACAACACGCAGTACATATATTCAACACGCAGTAAACATATACAACATGCAGTAAATATATACAACACGCAGTACATATATACAACACACAGTACATACATTCAACACGCAGTAAATATATACAACATGCAGTACATATATACAACACGCGGTAAATATATTCAACACGCAGTACATATATTCAACACGCAGTAAATACATTCAACATGCAGTACATATATACAACACGCAGTACATATATTCAACACGCAGTAAATATATACAACATGCAGTAAATATATACAACACGCAGTAAATATATACAACACACAGTACATACATTCAACACGCAGTAAATATATACAACATGCAGTACATATATACAACACGCAGTAAATATATTCAACACGCAGTACATATATTCAACACGCAGTACATATATTCAACACACAGTACATACATTCAACACGCAGTAAATATATACAACATGCAGTACATATTTACAACACGCAGTACATATATTCAACACGCAGTACATATATACAACACGCAGTAAATATATTCAACACGCAGTACATATATACAACACGCAGTAAATATATACAACACGCAGTACATATATACAACATGCAGTACATATTTACAACACGCAGTACATATATTCAACACGCAGTACATATATACAACACGCAGTAAATATATTCAACACGCAGTACATATATACAACACGCAGTAAATATATACAACATGCAGTACACATTTACAACACGCAGTACATATATTCAACACACAGTACATATATACAACACACAGTACATATATACAACACACAGTACATACATTCAACACGCAGTAAATATATTCAACATGCAGTACATATATTCAACACGCAGTAAATATATTCAACATGCAGTAAATACATTCAACACGCAGTAAATATATTCAACACGCAGAAAATATATTCAACACGCAGTACATATATACAACACGCAGTACATATATTCAGATTATAGATAATTATACTCCATACGCAGTAAACATTGTAGTGTTTGTACTGTGTTTTTTGATCTTTCGTTATCTTTCATTCATCATGAGTTTTGAACTGTTCATTTGAGCTCAGAGCTTATTGATCAATCACTGTCATTGAAATATCGATGAACAAACAGCAGTTATGTTGCAGGGCTGCACCAGCAGGGGGCAGCAGAGTCTGAGGAGGACTCAGCTGAACTCCTGGAGGAGCTTTCTGCTCCCTGAGGCAAAGCTGGGACAGGAAGTTCCTCCTATTCGTTCTAAGTTCTTCTTCTTTAGTGTCTCAGAGTGTCGGCGGCACAAAGGAAGCAGCGATAGATCAGCTGCTGCCCCCCCCCACTCAGATCCAGACCAGGACCACAGCCATGCATGCTGATGAGAGTGTGTGTGTGTGTGTGTGTGTGTGCGTGTGTGTGTGTGTGTGTGTGTGTGTGTGTGTGTGTGTGTGTGTGTGTGTGCGTGTCAGAGGGGGCGTGGCCTCAGAGGTGCAGGTCATTCTTCCAGAGAGCTGATTGGATGGAGGGAGGTGTCAGGGAATGTGCAGCGGCTACAGATCTCTGCAAAGCACCAACAGGTCACAACCCTGCACCCCCCCATCATCATCATCATCATCATCATCATCACCATCGTCACCTTCAGCGTCGTCGTCGGGGTGAGGCCGAGCGACACACAGGCTCTTTGTTCCTCTGTGAGCAGACGGAGGATTTAAAGCTCCTTTCAGACACAAATGTTCTGCTAGTTTTACATGATGTCTCGAGTCTGAATGAGCGACTCGCTTCAGCGTTTCCGCTTCTGAAGTAAAACTACTGACACCACGGCGTAAAATACTCTGTGACAAGTAAAGGTCCTGCATTCAAAAGTTTACTTCAGTAACAGTAGAAAAGTATTAACATCAAAATGTAATACCGAAGTAAAAGTACTCACTCTGCAGCGTCCCAGAGTGACGGACGTTATGTTTCTGTTCAGTAAATAACGTGCAGCAGAAGCAGAAAGTGGCAAAAAACCCAGAAATACTCAGTGTACAAGTACGCAAAAAGTTGTTCTTAAGTATACTGTTAGAGTAAATGCACTTAGTTAGAGAAGAAGAAGAAGAACATGAACAAGTTTGTCTGCAGGACTTTCTGGCAGAAAGTCTGAGGGAGTCTGGAGACGTCCTATCAGGAGCGACAGGGAGGACGTTGGACCACACGGAACCAAAAGTGGACTTCATGAATTATTTTCTCATTGTTTTCAGTCGCAGTTTGTTCACGTTTACCTCGATTACAAAAGCAAACCTCCACGAACACGCACTCATGGCTGAGCGATGGACTGACGGTTTGAACTGATCGGGGATCAGTCCCAGACCTCGTCCTCGATGCATTCCTTCTCTCAGCCGTTCGTAGATGTCTGATCCACCAGAGACCAGGTGCAGTTGAGAAGTTCTGGTTCTGGACTGGTTGGATTTGCATTCTTCTTCTTTCCTCTGCTTCACTTTTTATTTCTTTCTCTTTGTCTTTCTTCTTCCTCTCCTTCTTTCATCATTGTCTTCCTCCTCTTTACATTTTCAGCTGATCTGATCAATCAGTGAAACTGATTTTACACTTTGATTTTTCTCTGTAGGCCAAATGAAAGGATGAATCACTGACATTCAGCAGCTTCGCCTGAAACCTGACGAGGAGCTCAAATACCCTCAAACCTGATGATGAGGGGCAGTTTGCCCCCCCCGGCCCCCTGGCCCCCCGCCCCCCAGCCCTCAGCTTTCAGATGCAAACGAAGCAGACATATGGAGAGGAGGTCTCTCTGCTGCAGCCCTCCTAAAGATTCAGATTGTATGACAAATCACGTCCAGGGCCGCTCGGCCCCCTCTGTCCTCCGCCCCCCACCTCCATCCTCTCCGCCCCCACCTCCCCCCACCACACCCCCAGACAACAGCTTCATTAGGCTGAAAGAAGAGAGTTTTTGCAGCTTTGTCGAGTCAAGCCTCACAGCTCCTTCTCTCCTTCTCAATTACTCCTTTGTTGGAGCGAATTGGAGTTATTGCACTCTGAAGCATATGGCCTCCTCTCCCTCTCTCTGGGCTCTACAAGTGCAACCAAAGCTCGCTCGACCCTTAGACACACGACTGTCTGTTAGTGTCATTTAACGCACATGTTGTGTACATTCGAGGAGAATCCTTCAGTCTGATGAGGAAATGCAGCCGTTTTGCACGGTATTCTGGGTAGTTTCCGGCTGTTCCTCACAGCTGATGTTTCTTCTTATACTGAAGGTAAACTGAGATGATCTCTTTGATCTTTCAGATCTGATTCAGATAAATCTCCCTGAACAGTAGCATCAGACCCAGGAGGATGACGGAGATCCGGGTCCTGCTGTGGTTTTGGTGCATGAGGGTGAAGGCTGACGTGTGTGTGTGTATGTGTTCATAAGCTGTTGGCTCACCTGTGGCAGCTGGTTTGTATCCTGGTTTGCTGACCGATGAACAGTTTCACCACATGGCGCCAGGTAAACGTGGTTATTTGGAAGCTGAGGCCACTTATGTGCTCCATGCTGCTGTGGCATCGTCATCTTCTGGAGGTGAAGTAGGATGGAACATCTGGACTCTGCACCAATGAAGTCAGGCTCATTTGTTTGGATGCTTTGCACAGGTCAGGTGGGATCCACCAAGTTTTAGTCAGCACCTTTGTCCCAGCACCCACCGTCAGGTCTTCTGTCAGCTGACGCTGTTTGGGATAAAGAAACAGCAATTCAGCGTTTGATGGTTCAAAAGGTTCAGTTTACCTTGATGTTAGCACCCGGCTGTCACATCTGAACCTCCGCTTGAAGCTCACCATTAAACTGGGCAGATGTGACTTGGTCATGGTCTCAGTGACATACCTGCACACGTGGTGGGACAGTGTCATGTGGTTCTGGTCCAGACCAGGACCCTGTCGGACCTGCCGATATGCAGGTGTGGTGTATGAGTTACTGTATCTTCCTATGTGTTCTTGAAGGTAAGAAGGTGGTTGTGACAGCCAACTGGATTTGGAGCACCTGCTTTGGTGAACTTTGACCACTGGATTCATCCTATTGACCAATGACAAACTGTGTTGACAGAGCTGATCTTTGAGCGGATGGAGAGTCCAAAATGTAGAAGATTATTGTAGCTAACGTTGACCGGTCGCTGATGTCAGCAGGCCTGCTCTGTGAGGTCATCACACACCTTCACGGCCACACCTGAGGACACAGTCAGACGACGCCGGCAATCACACGGCTGCCGTCCAAAATCATTACAACCAAGATGTCGTCTGACAAAAGCAACATGGATCAGTTTATGACTCCGATAAATTTTAACTGACGGATGGAATTAATTGAGCGCTCAGTCGCCTACCGAGCGGACGCCATGAATGCAGCGTTGTCAGCGCTTTATGTAGGAAGGAGTAAACCTCCTGGGGCTCTTTAGAAAAGTCAACTTTCTCTTTGGTGTTACAGCTAACAGTTAGCATGCTCACACCTGTCTCATGGACACATTGATGGATTGATTGACAGACAAATAGACGAATCAGTGTTGGATTCGTGCTTTATTCTTTACGTTTGACGTCAGATGATAAATGTGTCTAATTATTTTAGTTGTGGCGACGTTTCAGTGACGTCTGGTCCTTGTATCACACACTAACTCATTGGAGACAAAATGTCTTTTACACAGTTGACCTCTCTGAGACAGATAGGTGTCCTCCTCCTCCTCATGCTCTTCCTCCTTTCCTCCTCCTCCTCCTCCTCCTCCCGTGCTGTGTCTGCTGTAGTTAATAGCTTTGCGTCTCCTCACAGTCGTCTTGTTGTTCAGGAAGGTTTTAATCTGAAGGAACGCTGCCGTCAATCACGGCATCTCCTGAATGCGGCCTCGACCCGTTGGCCTCCACCTCCATCAATCTGCTGTTGCATTCTGGGAGCAGCAGCTTCCTATTCACTTGTCTGCGGCTGTTTGCTCAGGGTTATAATTTACCTCCAGTTTACCCAGCATTAGCAGCCACAAAGGGGGCAGTTTGGACCGAGGGTTTATCTGTGGCCCACTGGCGTCATGGCAACGCCACGACCAGAAAACACAGCACCTGAAAAGACGCCGACTCATCATGGTGCCTGAGGACAGTTCACTTCAGCCTCCATCATTAGAGGAAAGAAAAGATTTCATTTGCACTTAAAGTTTAACTGGACTTTGAAACGGAGTCCAGTTAAACTCAGAGAGGGACGGGGTTGGACTGCCGGGCGTGGACTCTGTTCTCTGCGTGTCTGTCAACCACCCTCACAGTCCACCTCTCTGCAGAGAGGACACTTCCTGATGGAAGCTGACGTTGAGGTTGGTGTGATCACAGTTTGGGAGGTGTGAATCGTGTGTGTGTGATCGGCTCCAGAGTTTCGTGTTCAGGTTTTGTTCTGCAGGACGTTCGTCGGCCGAGCAGATCAGACTTTCCGTCCTTCAGCTCAGTCACTTGTTTTTGTTTCCTCTTTTCCTCGAGAGTCCTCCAGCTTCTTCTCTTCTTTTCTTTTGTAGTGTGTGTGTGTGTGTGTGTGTGTGTGTGTGTGTGTGTGTGTGTGTGTGTGTGTCCTTTGGTTCATTTCAGTCTGTGTCATTTTCTCACGTGTTTCACTTCATTGAAATTCAGTCACATCTCGTGTCGCTGAGACTTAATCCTGTCAAGCTTCACCCCGGACAGACCTCTCACTCCTCCTTTCATTTGGATTTTTTCAGGCTTTTTTTCTTCTCTTATTGTTGCTTCCACTTGTATTCTTTGTTTTTTCAGCTTTATTAGTTTGTTTCAAAACAGTATTGGCGACACAAACATAGAATATATATATATATAAAAATTCATGCAAGAAGTTAAAAACACAGGAGTGTGACACATTTCATTCAGTATCAAATGGTACAATCCAACAAACACAAAGTACTAATACATTCTCTAAACACCAAAATGCAGAAGTTTCCATTGACTATCAAATACAATACAAAGTGGCATTTCAGAGACTGGACTCTGGTGGAAGGTAAAGTGTCTGCAGGCAGGTAATTTGTAGATCTTAGATCATTTTACAAACCACTTAAATGAATCGATCAGTTGCTTTAAATCAGTTCTTCTGGGTTCAGCATGTGCAGCTCATAATCTCCAACTGATGGACAGATTCCATTTCAATCAGAAGCACGTTGATCTGTAAGATAACAAGTATTTACTGTCAGGTGAAACGTCAGGCTTATTTAAAGCTTACTAATGTTTGTGTCCAACAATGGACATCAGTCCAGTCTTCTCTCTCTTTTAACTCTGGTTTTGGTCTCCTCCAGCCCCTGAGGGACATATATGCTCTTTAGCTGCTAAATGTTCCACTATGTCCACCAGCTGGTCTCTGACTGAGTCTGTCCGCTGTCTGTCGATCAGCAGGACGTGAACTGAGGCTTTTTGCAGCTTTTATTCTGAAAGCAACGCCGCGAGAGTGAAGCTGAACAGAGAAGTTTGTGTCCAACAGATAGACGATGAGCTGAACGTCACGATGAAGCTCCTTAAAGCTGAGAGGAGCTGCAGGTGGAGCTGATGATTCACTGGAGGTCCATCGCTGCCACAGACACACAGTCACTTCATACATGGTTATTGTAAAAATATACATTTTAGCTGCTTTAAATACCATAAATTCATCTGAAACGTAAGCTGTTTGGTGGCAGCCTGAAACCCTTCAGAAGAAAAGCCTGTGAACACCACCACATTGGAAAAGAGATGTTGTCTCCCACAAAAACAGACAATTCTAGCAATGGAGAAATCAATGGACCCAGTTTCAGGTTGGAACAATATAAATATATGTAACCATATAAGAATATGAAAATGATTTCCCTTCACTGAGTCAGACCCAGTTCTGTCCACAAACTTTTGGCCACCCACGTGTCTGTCAGCTGTCAGCCAATAGAAATGCAGCTGTAAAGTGTTTCCGTCCATTTTTAGTGCAGCCTGACAAGCTGTTTCATCACTTTGAAGTGATGGAGGCTGTAAAACACGAAGCTGCCTCCACCTTCAGCAGTTTGAACTGCTTCTCCTCCCACACACAAACCAATGCAGCTCGCTTTCAGCCACATTTCAGAGTCTTCATCAGCAAGAAGGAAGACATGAAACAAATGATCCCAACGAGCTTTGAGGTTTCTAAACAGGTTCCTCTCTTCTTCTTCTCTCTTTAAAATGTTTGTCCTTGAAATATTTATATTCGAAATATCACAAACAAAAACAAGCAAACAAACACTCAAAAACAAACAAAATCAAACAAACAAAACAAGCAAACAAACAAACAAACAAAAAGAAACTAAAACAAACAAACAAAAACAAGCAAAAGAACAAACAAACAAAAACAAACAAGCAAACAAAACAAATGAACAAAAACAAACAAACAAAAACAAAACAAGCAAATGAACAAAAACAAACAAAAACAAGCAAACAAAAACAAGGAAACAAACAAAAACAGGGAAACAAATAATCAATCAATCAAACAAAAACAAACAACAGTTTCAGTGAAAAACCTTGCAGACAGCAGGTGAGTGAGGCGTTCAGGGTCTGTGCTGCAGTGGGACAAACGAGCTTTAAACGCAGTTGGTCTCGCTGTGTAGCGCCACCTACAGGTTACAACACAGCAGCTTCTACCTGAAATCGCTTTCTTTTCATTGGCTTGTTCTGCTTCTTTCTTTCTTTTTTCCTTCTGAGTCTTGTGATTCTTCCTTTCTGTCCTTACTTCTCTTCTTTCTTTCCTCTTTTTCTCTTTGCTTCTCTTCCTTTCATTGTCTTCTTTCTTTTGTCTTTTGTCCTCTTTGAGCCGTTTGTCCTTTTATTCGATGTAGTTTCATTGATCGAGAGCAGCGTTTAAACTGCCATGAAATCCTTGTACGTGCACACACACTTTCTGAGTCTGATCTTTGTCTTCCCACTTTCCATTTCCCTTCTGTTTGGTATTTTCCATCCTTCTTTCATTCATTTCTTATATTTTTCAACTCTTCTAAGCTTGACCAAACCAAAACTTCACATTTGGGAGGTTTACAAGTTAGAAGGACCTCGCTTTGATTCTTGCCCGGACTTTCTCGCAGATGCCGGTTTACTGACGTCGGTCAAATGCAGAAACCAGGATCTTTACTGGCTACCTTTAAAATGTGGTTTATCCTCTTATTTAGGATTTGTTGTCGGGGCCTCACGGAGGCTTGTGCCGGCCCTGCAGCCGGGGCAGAGATGATTTGTGTGCAGCCTGGGTTTGGTTTTGTTCCTGCTGAGGTCCATTTGAATAAGAATGATGCCAATAGAGTGGCTGAGGCAGAAAGAAAGCAGCACAAAAGGCCAGAGGAGCTGAATTTGGACGAGGGACAAACCAGGAGAGGACTGAAAAGAAGTGCAGGGCGGACGGCCACAATGGAACAATTCACCTTATAATCGCTTTGATATATTATACATGCCTGAAGACTCTAAACATTGTGTAATTATTTATAAATGACTGTCCCCCCCCCCCGCAGCAGAAAGGCTCTGCAGGTCTCTGCTTCTTCTCCGCTGAGCTGCAAACTGAATAAATGGAATAATTAATGGAAAATTGTATGCCTGTCTCATAAAGATGTCTTTAAAAAACACTTAAAGAAAATTGGCCCAGGCCTGTGTCCGCTCACGCTGGACGGGTTTACCGCCACCCAAAGACACGAAAAGACAAACAAAAAGCCGGACTGCATAAAGTGAAATGTGGGACAAAAAGAGCCGGCAGAGTTCAGGGTTTCTGCAGCGGCCGGACGGGGGTCCACGGTCCTGGTTCAGATGCTGGCTCGACCTCTCCGGACCTGATCCTCACGTCTTTTTATCTGAAGGAATATTGTGGGTGATGTCTGATCTGACCCCCCCAAACACACACACACACACACACACACACACACACACACACACACACACACACACACACACACGAGGGGGGTTTGACCCTTTCTGTCTAAAAAATCAACCATATTTCTGTGTGAGATTTCATTTTCTCATAAGAATACTGCCGGTAATGATCTGTACACTTCTGTCATCTTGACCTCTTTGTGCCCATTTCTGCTCTTTTTAATACTTGTTGGATGTAACGACAGAATTTCCAACAAAGTCTTATCTTATCTTAAAAATGAGTAAGCCTTGTTCTGATGTTTGAAGACGTTGTTAAATTTGACTGAAGTCAGAACTTTTCTTTGTTCCTGAAGTGAAGAACGTGAGTTTTCCTCCCACTGTCCATCTGTATGTGTGGAGATGGAGGGACGGGTGGAGGGACGGGTGGAGGACGGGTGGAGGGATGAGCTGTGACATCATGAAAAGAGACAAAAAGGTGGATAGAGCCCATCCCTCTATCCACCCAGATAGAGGGATGGGTGGAGGGATGGATAGAGGGACGGGTGGAGGGACAGGTGGAGGATGGGTGAAGGGACGGGTGGAGGACAGATAGAGGGATGGATAGAGGAATGGATCGAGGGACGGATGGAGGGATGGATAGAGGGATGGATAGAGGAATGGATAGAGGAATGATAGAGGGACGGGTGGAGGGATGGGTCAGTTCTCTGGAGCGTGTCTCCGCCCAGCGGGGGGGTCTCACTGACTCTTCTTTCTTTCTCTTTTTGTCTCTTTTTGCTGTTTTTTTTGGGGGGGGGGGGTCATTTCTGCCTCACACGGAGAGGGGGGGTGGGTTCGTGCGTGTCGCTCGCGTGGCCAGCCGCCGGCTCTGATTGGCTGGCCGTGATTACCGGCACGCTTCTCTGTGCTCGCGGACAAACACCGCAGGCGTCATTATGTTAATGAGCAGCTCCCGCGGCACGGGGCAGACCTGCCGCACCATTCATCCCCCTCATCCTGCACTCTGATGCCAGGGTGGGTGGGGGTTCACAGGGGGGTACCGGAGCAGGGGGCCGGTCATTGTCCGTCCACGGTATATAAGCGGGCTGAGGCCAGTCGTGTGCCAGGCTCACCGGCTCGCACGAGCTGATCCAGAGCAAAAGACGCAAAGAGGCGCGTGCCGCTCGTTTGCACCAAAACACTCGGTCCAGTCGGATCCGCGCTCTGAAAACTTCTGCAACTTCAGGTACGTTCACTCACCTGTGGGATTCTCCACACCAAACTGCACGCGCTCCGCTCAGCCGCAGGTCCTAACGCGCTCCTGTCTTCCCTCCGCAGACCAAACCCGCATCCGGAGCTGCGACATGGACTCCGTCTACTCCGACATCGACAGCAACAGCTGCGACTTCTTCCCGCACACCGACGACGAGGACTCCCGCGGCAGCCTGCGCTCCGCATCCCCGGACTCCTCTTCGCTCTGCCCGCCGCGCTCTCCGGAGCCCCAGCAGCTGCAGAAGAAGAGGCGCCGCGGCCGCGCCAGGAGCGACGCCACCGTGCAGGTGGTGAAGAAGAACCGGCGCATGAAGGCCAACGACCGGGAGAGGAACCGCATGCACAACCTGAACGACGCCCTGGACGCGCTGCGCGGCGTCCTGCCGGCATTTCCGGACGAGACCAAACTCACCAAAATTGAGACTCTGCGCTTTGCGCACAATTACATCTGGGCGCTGTCAGAGACGATCCGCATCGCCGACCTGCAGGCGGGAAAGACCGGCGACGCTCCTCTGCTGCTCAGCTCCGCGTGCCTCAGTGAGGCCCCCAGCCCCGGCAGCGACGCCTGCTCCTGGAGCTCCAGCGGCTCCTCGTCCTCCTCCTCCCCGTCCTACTGCGCCTCCAGCCCGGGAAGCCCCGCCGCGCCGGAGGACTACAGCTACCTGCCGCAGGACGCTCTGTACGGCTTCCGCAGCTTCGTGCCTGGCATCTACTGACCGACAGGCCGCCGGAGGAGCCCCGCGGCCCCGCACACTCACAGACAAACAGCGGGAGCGACGGACGGACAGTTTGTGCTGGAATGAGAATCACTGTTTGCCTTAATGAGCTCGTTTCTTTCACATGTCTCTGCTGACGGATTGTAAATGAGAATAACTTAATTTGTTCTTTGCTTAGATGCTTTTTATTTTCTCTGTTTCTCCTCAAACCTTTGCACTTTCCCCCTCCCGCAGTCCGCAGGTCTCAGATCAGATCTGTTTCTATCACCGAGGTGAAAAGTCAATTTTACAATTTGTAGAGTGGAAAAGCAGAACAGAGCGTGGAAATCGAGTTTGAACGCGGGACAATGGAGTGAATGAGCTGCCCTCTGTCATTCTGCATTCGGCCCCCACCCCCACACTGACCCCCACTCCTCGTTAGATGCTTGTTGTTTTTATTTATTTTGTTTCGTCATATGAAATTTGTATTTTGTACATAAAGAGATTTTTATTCTATTTACTTGGAACCACTTTTCTACAAAATAAAGTTATAACGTTTCTATAAAACTGACGAAGCTTTTTGTCTCTTTTCATGATGTCACAGCTCAGATAAGATAAACCATGAGCGGCCTGCATGTGCGCGCACACAATGAGCCTCAGATGCATCAACGATGATTAATATTAATAAGATAACGGTTTGTTGAGAGCAGCTGGAAACAAGTTAAACACAACAAAGATCGTCTATTGTGAGCGCTGAAGGTTTACTGTCATGTTAATGAGGAACTGTGCTCTGAGGAAACATTTCAAGAACAAATCACTGTAACGCGCGCGCGCGCGCGCACACACACACACACACACACACACACACACACACACACACACACACACACTTTCATAAAAAAAATGAAACAACTAAAAAGGTAAATTAATAATCCAGCACACACATTTCGATGCTTCACTACGATTTGAAATCATGAACTAAAAAATAAGGATGAGCCAACAGATCAATAATCATGATTGGTTGTAAATCAGAGCGCAGCAGCTCTTCTGCCGGAAGAAAAACACTCTGAAAACAGATTCACGAGAAGAAGCATTGAATTATCGGAGTGTTCCGAGAAGAAGCGAGTCTGCACGAAGTTTAAGCCTCCAACACGCGCAGCGGCGGCGGTGGTCGTGTCTCTGCACGTGCTGAGGATGGACAGATAATCAGGGGACACCCAGGGAGGACAGACTCATGCCAACTGCGAGGAACGAAAAGAAGAAAAGAGAAAAGAAGGAGAGAAAGGAAGGAGAGAATAAAGGAGAGAAAAGAAAGAGAGACAGAGAAAAGGAGTGAAAAGATGGAGAGATGAGAGAAAGGATGGGGAGACAGGATGGAGAGAAAGGAGAAAGGATGAGAGACAGGATGGAGAGAAAGGAGAAAGGATGAGAGACAGGATGGAGAGACAGGATGGAGAGAAAGGACGGAGAGAAAGGATGGAGAGAAAGGACGGAGAGAAAGGATTGAGAGACAGGATGGAGAGAAAGGATGGAGAGAAAGGAGAAAGGATGAGAGACAGGATGGAGAGAAAGGACGGAGAGAAAGGATTGAGAGACAGGATGGAGAGAAAGGATGGAGAGAAAGGAGAAAGGATGAGAGACAGGATGGAGAGAAAGGACGGAGAGAAAGGATTGAGAGATAGGATGGAGAGAAAGGATGGAGAGAAAGGAGAAAGGATGAGAGAGGATGGAGAGAAAGGAGAAAGGATGAGAGACAGGATGGAGAGAAAGGAGAAAGGATGAGAGACAGGATGGAGAGAAAGGAGAAAGGATGAGAGAAAGGATGGAGAGAAAGGACGGAGAGAAAGGATGGAGAGAAAGGATGAGAGAAAGGATGGAGAGAAAGGATGGAGAGAAAGGATGGAGAGAAAGGATGAGAGAAAGGATGGAGAGAAAGGACGGAGAGAAAGGATGGAGAGAAAGGATGGAGAGAAAGGAGAAAGGATGAGAGACAGGATGGAGAGAAAGGATGGAGAGAAAGGAGAAAGGATGAGAGACAGGATAGAGAGAAAGGACGGAGAGAAAGGATTGAGAGACAGGATGGAGAGAAAGGATGGAGAGAAAGGAGAAAGGATGAGAGCGTGAACCACAGCAGGAAGTGAGGCTCGTCCTGCTCAGCATCAGTCTGTCATCACTGATTATTTTCAGTATCATTTATTATCATTTGTTGGTGTTTTGAAATGACTTTTAATTAATCATAAATCCTAAAAAACAAAGCAAAGGAGCTCTTGAAGCTCATGTTAGATAAAAAACTTCACATTTTGTAAAGTACATGTTCTTATTGTTTATGTTCTTATTGTTTATGTTCTTATTGTTCTTAATGTTTTTATTGTTCTTAATGTTCTTATTGTTTATGTTCTTATTGTTTATGTTCTTATTGTTCTTAATGTTTTTATTGTTCTTAATGTTCTTATTGTTTATGTTCTTATTGTTTATGTTCTTATTGTTCTTAATGTTTTTATTGTTCTTAATGTTCTTATTGTTTATGTTCTTATTGTTTATGTTCTTATTGTTTATGTTCTTATTGTTCTTAATGTTCTTATTGTTCTTAATGTTCTTATTGTTTATGTTCTTATTGTTTATGTTCTTATTGTTCTTAATGTTCTTATTGTTCTTAATGTTCTTATTGTTTATGTTCTTATTGTTTATGTTCTTATTGTTTATGTTTTTATTGTTCTTAATGTTCTTATTGTTTATGTTCTTATTGTTTATGTTCTTATTGTTCTTAATGTTCTTATTGTTTATGTTCTTATTGTTCTTAATGTTCTTATTGTTTATGTTCTTATTGTTTATGTTTTTATTGTTTATGTTCTTATTGTTTATGTTCTTATTGTTTATGTTTTTATTGTTCTTGATGTTCTTATTGTTTATGTTCTTATTGTTTATGTTCTTATTGTTCTTAATGTTCTTATTGTTCTTAATGTTCTTATTGTTTATGTTCTTATTGTTTATGTTTTTATTGTTTATGTTCTTATTGTTTATGTTCTTATTGTTCTTAATGTTCTTATTGTTTATGTTCTTATTGTTTATGTTCTTATTGTTCTTAATGTTCTTATTGTTTATGTTTTTATTGTTCTTAATGTTCTTATTGTTTATGTTTTTATTGTTCTTAATGTTCTTATTGTTTATGTTCTTATTGTTTATGTTCTTATTGTTCTTAATGTTTTTATTGTTTATGTTTTTATTGTTTATGTTCTTATTGTTTATGTTTTTATTGTTCTTAATGTTCTTATTGTTTATGTTTTTATTGTTCTTAATGTTCTTATTGTTTATGTTCTTATTGTTTATGTTCTTATTGTTCTTAATGTTCTTATTGTTTATGTTCTTATTGTTTATGTTTTTATTGTTTATGTTTTTATTGTTTATGTTCTTATTGTTTATGTTCTTATTGTTCTTAATGTTCTTATTGTTTATGTTCTTATTGTTTATGTTCTTATTGTTCTTAATGTTCTTATTGTTCTTAATGTTCTTATTGTTTATGTTCTTATTGTTCTTAATGTTCTTATTGTTTATGTTTTTATTGTTCTTAATGTTCTTATTGTTTATGTTCTTATTGTTCTTAATGTTCTTATTGTTTATGTTCTTATTGTTTATGTTCTTATTGTTCTTAATGTTCTTATTGTTTATGTTTTTATTGTTCTTAATGTTCTTATTGTTTATGTTCTTATTATTTATGTTTTTATTGTTCTTAATGTATATTAATAATAATATTTTTCTTCATCTTTCTTCTGTTGCAGCTGTTTGCATGTCCTGAAGTTGAGCCTGATGTTCATACCTGTAATCTAGAAATTAAATAAAAATATTTATTGAAAAAAAGAAAGTTGAACCTGACCTTTGAATCAGGATGCTGACGTGTTGAAAATACTGTTTCTGCGTCGAGTCAGTAAAGTTATGGCTTCAAACTGCTCTTTCTTCCCTGTGGGGGGCTTGGACTGCGCGCCCCCGATGCGACTCCGCTGCATTGTTGGTGTTCGCAGGGCCGTACGTTAATTGAGCGGGATTAACTGCCGCCGGCCGCGTGCACCTGCAGACTTGTAATGAGCTCCAGTAAATTTGAATTAGATTTCTGTTGTGGCCGCTGAGAGGACGAAGCCAAATCTGTCAACTGACGGAACGGCATGAAGGAGGATGCCTACTGGCCGGAAACACAGGCAGGGTGGAGACAGCTTCTGGGGGCTCTAGGTTGGCCCACCTGCCCTGTTAGTTCACCTGAAATGACAAAAATATGGCCTTTGGAATATTTGAACAAAAGTAATAAGAAAGATAAAACAAACTATTCAATCAATAATTTGCTTTCACAATTACAAACAAACTCGCTTCATCAATGCTGTTAAGATGGGAGGCATAACTTAAGAATCTGCAGACCTCCACGACGCCACTGGCTGAGACTCATGGGTAGTGTAGTATTTAGAGACAAGAGAAAGTGCAAACAGAAAAGTAAATGATTCAAACGAATGGTCGAACGTGCGCCTGTGAGTTCGTGTCTGCCGTGTTTATTATTGTTCTCAGCCTCATTCTGAAAGTGCCATGTTTCTCTTCACTGTTGCTGACTTGACTGTGGAGATGCGAGTGATGCTAAAGGGATACGCAGCCCACAGAAAGTGGAGACCTCCTCTGGTTTGGACCCTCATGATCCTGAATCAGAGTTTCAGAACAGCTGGTTGTCACCCTGAGGCAACAGCATACACAAGGACCTATCAGCACTGATCCCAGGTCAGTCTGAGCAGCCTCCTCAAGGTTGCTGAGGCAGCTTTAGCCAGCAACCTCTGACCTCTGGCCCACAGCAGCATGCTTTGATAACAGTATGATAAAACACTGATCACAACAGAATTAATAAAACTCGGAGGAAAAAGTATTTGGATAGTAGAGAAATACTTAAAGTGGTATTAACGCAGATTAAAAACCAGATTAAAGACAGAATATCTGACAAATGACAGCACATTTCTGCAGTCAAATTCTGCTTTAAAGGGATTATTTCAAGTGTGACAATAGCAGAGAAAACGCTTTGAGGACGAGGCTCTGTCTGTCTGTCCTCCGGTCTGTCTGTCTGTGGCTGATTTAACGAGCTGTTATTGGACATATGTTCTGTCATTTACTGACCCCCCTGTGGTGACTCCTGTCCATCAGACAGACTGTGAGACTTAAAGGACAGATTAGACTCAACTTAAGCTCCTGTTATACCAACAAGTGATTATCCTGAAGGAGGACGGCTGCTGGCACGCCGGCCAGAGAGACTCCAAGCACGACACGCCGTGACACCAGCAGTCCAAGCCAAGAAAACAGTCAGTCAGCAGTCAGTCAGTCAGTCAGACCGGTAACAGCGACACCACGACATGGATGAGGAGCATGGAGCACTGGGAGCAGAGCTTCCTCTTCCTCTCTCCATCATGGAACCAGTGGGGTGCATCCTCACCATATTGGGAACACAGACCACAGAGAGGTGGGGTGGTCACAATCCATACTGACCTCACTGCTAACAACACTGCTAATAGCACTGTTGAAAAGACTGCTGATAATACTGCTGATAATACTGCTCAAAAATACTGCTGTACAGCTGATAAGACTGTGAATAACACAGCCAACGATGCTGTTAATAATACTTCTATTAATACTGCAAATAATACAGCTCAAATAGTGCTGATAATATCGCTAAAAATGCTGCTAATGATAGTGATGATAATACTGCAAATAAAACTGCTGAAAATACAGCTAAATAATACTTCTGCTATTACTGCTAAAACACTGTTGCCATTACTTCTAATAGTACTGCTGATGATACTGCAAGTAATATTTCTGACAGTGGCGGCTGCTCAATAGAGGGCCCCTCTTGTGAAATATTGACTCTTTTATATATCTGCCAAGATCAACATGGATCAGTCAAACCTGACAAATACGAAAGAAACAAACAAAAATACATGGCGTTTCACTTGTGCAGTGGTGTACTGGTACCCGCCACACTGCCAGCAACCATTAAATGCGTCCGACTTTAGGCTAGACTTGCGATATGCCATTGGATATAAAGCCCGCCTCCAGGTCAAGGGCAGAGACCAACGGCATTGTTTTCCAATGATTAATCTTAGCGTGACTGGACAATTCATCGAATCGATCACGTCCATCATGGCTGTAACTACTTCCAGAGAAGAGAAAAGAGACTGTGAAGGAAGGATGGTGACTGCGGTGAAGGAAAACCTGATTGTTTCTCTACGTGAAACTCTGATGTGGGCAAGAAAAGGGTGAAGGATTTGAACCCGACTCTCAGGATCAAAACATTTTGCAGCTCACATGCACTGATTCGTGCTCGGACTAAAGGCACAGCGCACGAAAAAAAAAAAAGATACAGCACGCACACGTGTCGGGTCGACATGGCTAACAACTACAACTCCATTATTTCATTTCGGGAATTACCGTTCAGTCGTCGTAGTGAGTATGTTATGAAATGATGAGTTGTGTTATGTTGTGCTCTCCAAATGTTGGAATGTAAATAGTTGTATTGATTGCATATTGCCAGCCAAATGCTGTATATACTGAAAATGTTCTGTTGATGATTATTTATTGCTCCTCTGACTGTTCATCTAGCGCCATCATCAAGTCAACATGTTAATGTGTCCAAGACTTTGGTTCATGACCCCCTGCAGAACTGAGGACATTCCCATCAGTCTCAGCTAGACTAGAAATTATTGCTAATTAGCTAATGTTGGCCTGCTAACATGCTAAACTAAAATGGTGATCATGGTAAACATTATGGCTGCTAAACCTCAGCATGATAGCATGTTGGCATTAGCATTTAGCTCAACTTAAAGCTCAATAGGTCATTTCTGAACTTACTGAATTTACTGATTTCTTTCTTCACCCCACATCATGAAAGAACTTTGACTCTTGAGAAATAGGATGACAAACCAGAACTGGATCAGGTCTGCGGTTTCAATCTGGGAGGACCAGAACTGGATCAGGTCTGCGGTTTCAATCTGGGAGGACCAGAACTGGATCAGGTCTGCGGTTTCTCTCTGGGAGGACCAGAACCGGATCAGGTCTGCGGTTTCTCTCTGGGAGGACCAGAACCGGATCAGGTCTGCGGTTTCTCTCTGGGAGGACCAGTTTGTTAATGAGTGCCGGCAGTCCTCTGCAGCACGCTCCCATTCAGCTCATTGTAAATTCCTCCACATTGTTCTCAATTTGTTAACCCACTTTATGTCCTTTGTCTGAGAGGACTAAAGGTCCCTACAGTGTCCTCCTCCTCCTCCTCCTCCTCCTCCTCCTCTTCCTCCTCTAATGCTTTTTACAGCAGTGTTCACCTCGGAGGAATTCCGACACTCAAAAGCCTTGTGGCCTCCTCCTCCTCCTGTCCACCTGCAGCTCCTCTTGTCCTGCACAGGTGAGTTTTTGGTCTGCACAGGTGAGTTTTCGATCTGAACAGGTGAGTTTTCAGTCTGCACAGGTGAGTTTTTGGTCTGCACAGGTGAGTTTTCGGTCTGCACAGGTGAGTTTTCAGTCTGCACAGGTGAGTTTTCGATCTGAACAGGTGAGTTTTCGGTCTGAGCAGGTGAATTTTTGGTCTGAACAGGTGAGTTTTTGGTCTGCACAGGTGAGTTTTCAGTCTGCGCAGGTGAGTTTTCAGTGGGTGGGAGCTCAATATGCTGATTGTCAGTGGCGGAGCGTCATGGACGGACTGGGGTGAAGGTTGGACCAAAGTACAATACTTGAGTAAAAGTACTTTGTTACTTTCCAGGGTATTTTTGGACTTTTCGTTCTGAATCCTCAGTTTTACATGTCTGTCTCACGATTTTCTGCATATTTCTAGGTTTTCCCACCTGCAGCTGCTGTGAAGCTCCTCTCGTCCTTCTTCTTCTCTGCTTCACCTGTGAATGCAGGTTTTTGTTCGTGTCCTCATGGCACTCTGGAGCCAGACGTGAGTGTGTTTGTGTGATGACAGAACCCCCCCCCCCCCCCCCATCCACTCACCTGTCTGTAGTTTACGGCCCAGGAGACGGACCAATCACTGCTTTCCACCTGCAGGTACATTTCACAGTGTGTGTGTGAACAGAGAGAACATACGAGGGGTCACATGATAACACACACACACACACACACACACACACACACACACACACACACACACGCACACACACACACACGCACGCACACACACGCACGCACACACACACACACACACACACACACACACACACACACGCACACACACTGACCTGGGATGATGTGGACTTCCTGCTCTCGGTCCTGCACGTCCGTCAGGCTGCAGAATCAGTGCGCTGCTCTTCAGTGTGAGTGCTGGAGGTCAAAGGTCAGAAGGAACAAGTGGACGATGAAGGACTCTTACAGCAGAGTGAAGAGAGCGCTAATGACCTGAGAGAGGAGGAGGAGGAGGAGGAGGAGGAGGAGGGGGCTGAGATGGTCTGCCACCTCCACACACACACACACACACACACACACACACACACAGCTCCAGGGTAGGTTGGGGGTAAGGGGGGGGGGTCACTTAGTTTCCCTTAAAGAGCCCACAGAGGCAGAACAGAGTCACAGGAAAGTGTCAATCAAGAGAGCAGCCATGCAGCATCAACACACACACACACACACACACACGCACACACACACACATTATCTGTATGTGTGTGTGTGTGTCTGTGTCTGTGAGAGAGTGAGTGTGTGTGTGTGTGTGTGTGTGTCTGTGCATGTGTGTGTGTGTTTCTCTGTATGTGTGTGTGTGTGTCTGTCTGTGAGTGAGTGCGTGTGTGTGTGCGTGTGTGTGTGTGTGCGTATGTGTGTGTGTGTGTGTGTGTGTCTGTGTCTGTGAGTGAGTGTGTGTTTGTGTCTGTTTCTGTGTGTGTGTGTGTGTTCCTCTGTATGAGTGTGTGTGTGTGTGTGTCTGTGTCTGTGAGTGAGTGTGTGTGTGTGAGTGTGTGTATGTGTGTGTGTGTTTCTCTGTATGTGAGTGTGTGTGTGTATTTGTGTGCGTGTGTGTGTTCCTCTGTATGTGTGTGTGTGTGTATTTGTGTGTGTGTGTTTCACATTCGGCCCATCGTCTCTCTTTTGGCTTCAGTGTCGCTTTCGGTTCGGCTCTGAAACACACTCACTCCTATAGACTTCTTATGAGGGGACACACCTGTGCGCACGCAGCCGTGATCCTCAGGTGAGGGAGGTGGGCTGTCAGGTATGAGGACCCCTCCCTCAGGTAGAGATCAGGTAACTGAGCCTCTGCTGCTGTTCAGGTAAACAGATGTTTGGAGTTTCTGCCCTCTGCTCTACGAGATAACCTCTGACTCCCCCCCTCCCCTTCCCTGTGCAGCTTACTGCACCTGTAAGCCCCTCACCCCGTCCTCACCCTGTCCTCACCCTGTCCTCACCCTGTCCTCATCCCGTCCTCACCCTGTCCTCACCCCTGTCCTCACCCCATCCTCAACCTGTCCTCACCCTGTCCTCACCCCATCCTCACCCAGTCCTCACCCCGTCCTCACCCTGTCCTCACCCTGTCCTCACCCCATCCTCACCCCGTCCTCACCCTGTCCTCACCCTGTCCTCACCCCATCCTCACCCTGTCCTCACCCCATCCTCACCCCGTCCTCACCCCGTCCTCACCCTGTCCTCACCCTGTCCTCACCCCTGTTGTCACCCCATCCTCAACCTGTCCTCACCCCATCCTCACCCCTGTCGTCACCCCATCCTCACCCCGTCCTCACCCCGTCCTCACCCCTGTCCTCACCCCATCCTCAACCTGTCCTCACCCTGTCCTCACCCCATCCTCACCCAGTCCTCACCCCGTCCTCACCCTGTCCTCACCCCGTCCTCACCCTGTCCTCACCCTGTCATCACCCCATCCTCACCCTGTCCTCACCCCATCCTCACCCCGTCCTCACCCCGTCCTCACCCTGTCCTCACCCTGTCCTCACCCCTGTTGTCACCCCATCCTCAACCTGTCCTCACCCCATCCTCACCCCGTCCTCACCCCTGTCGTCACCCCATCCTCACCCTGTCCTCACCCCGTCCTCACCCCGTCCTCACCCCTGTCGTCACCCCATCCTCACCCTGTCCTCACCCCGTCCTCACCCCGTCCTCACCCCGTCATCACCCTGTCCTCACCCCGTCCTCACCCCTGTCGTCACCCCATCCTCACCCCGTCCTCACCCCGTCCTCACCCTGTCCTCACCCCTGTCATCACCCCGTCCTCACCCCGTCCTCACCCCTGTCGTCACCCCATCCTCACCCCGTCCTCACCCCATCCTCACCCCGTCCTCACCCCTGTCATCACCCCATCCTCACCCCGTCCTCACCCCTGTCATCACCCCGTCCTCACCCCGTCCTCACCCCGTCCTCACCCCTGTCGTCACCCCATCCTCACCCCGTCCTCACCCCTCAGCAGACCTCTATTACTCACTAATTCATTCATCTCTGAAGGTTGGAGAGCGTTTTTTTAAATTGCTGCAACAAAAGAATTTTACAAATTGAGATCAGTTAAACTGAGTCTAAGTCTAAGAACTGTTGTGAGGTCAGTACTCTTCATCACTGTTGACTTTTAATCATCATCATCATCATCATCATCACATGAACTGATGTGAGGTCAGTCCTCTTCTACGGTCAGGTGTTTTCACAGAAGAAGAGTTTCTGGCCTTCTGAGGTCATTGTGACACTCAGCCAATAGAATGATTGATCGTTAACAGTGTGTCCTGATCAATATCTACATTAATGAGCAGAACTGTGACATCACATCCTTTTTCTTTGCTCTTCCAAAATAAAAGCCCTCTGTGGTGTGGACATGAACAGCACACAGGATCAGCTGATCATTGATGGAATGTGATGATGGTCAATGAATCTGTGTGTGTGTGTGTGTGTGTGTGTGTGTGTGTGTGTGTGTGTGTGTGTGTGTGTGTGTGTGTGTGTGTGTGTGTGTGTGTGTGGACCTTCAGCAGTTATGAGATCTTAATCAGGGCTGCAAGGGTCACCCCCCCACACCCCCACCCCCCTTGTCTTCCTCAATTACCATGAAATTCTGAATGTCCACACGGCTGCAGAGTCATCCAGAGGGCGAGGGGCTTCTGGCTGTGCCCCCCGCCTCCGCTCAGCCAGTTGTGTCCCAGTTGAACCTCTGACCTTTAACTGAAGCAATTTCCAGAGCAATAAACGGTTTCTACGACAACTGTGGACGATGCTTCCACAATGTGTGTCCTAAAAGTGCGACGCAGACACATCAGAATGAAATAAACGCTGCAGCTGCTGCTGAAGTTCATGTCAAAATAAACTGATTTGCCCTCGTCGGCTCCTCCAGCGTCCACACGCCACTTCCTGCTCTTCCTCTGTCCTGTGGGAGCGAGGCCGTCGTCCCGCCTGAATAATGAGCTCCTTCTATTTTCTGACCCGTATAATAATAAAGCTTTCAGTGGGATTTCTCTCTTAGCTCCTGGAAAAAAACCTTCAAATTCACCATGAAGAAAAGTATAAATCAGACATTTAAGTCGGCTCTGGCTCGGCGGCCAGGCCACAATGGTGGCAGGGAGGGTGAGGACGAGGGGAGCGCCATAATGTAAAATAGTTAAAAGCTTATTAGAAGCGCTGAAAGGCAGAGTGATTTCCACTTTGTTTCGGAACACCCTGAGCTCATCCTTTCAAGTGATTGTGAAGGGGGCAATTCAAATCTCTTTGGGCCCATATGAATGAAGGCCCCTCTTAAAGCTCCTTTATAAGCCGGCAAATTCCCCACAGGCGTATGCCCTTTAGCTCCATTACTGATTTACCCGGAGCATTCATCTGCAGCCTTCTGCTGCCATTGTTCTGCAGCAGCCACCTGACAACAGCAGCTACGACTGCAGCACCGACACACTCTGAGCGCACTCCTGCGACTTCAGGGAGGAAAACCCGAGTGTGAAGGTTTTTCTGCTGTAGACAACAAACAACAAGCAGGACCAGGAATTAAAGACGAATAAAAGACGAATAATCAGAGTGATTGATTCCAGCAGGGGGGTGGGGGGTGCTGTTAAACATGGAGGGGCTGAATGAGGCGGGTCCCTGGATAGAAAAGGTGGAGGCCTGATCCCCTCTCCCTTTTCTTTCTCTTTTTCTTTATTTTGTCCCTCTAACACCCCCCCCCCAACCCGCACCCTACCACCACCCCCCCCACACACCCCACACCCTCCCATTCAGATAAAGGGGTGAAAAAAATTCCAAGTGGGCCTATTGGTGCTGTACTTAGATTAATTAGGCTCTCCTTTAGAGCCTATTCAGCCCCTCTCTCAAACGGGGGTCCTGCTCTCTCTCTGTAAAGTTTTCAGATCCATTTGCATTTGTTTGTGTGGTTTGGTACTACAGCGAGGTGGAGGAGAGGTGGAGAGGCGGAGGAGTGGCGGAGGAGACGTGGCACAAAAGGAGAGCAGGGAAAAATATTCTTTGAATGGCTTTACGCTGTTTTCTTTTCCCTCTTTTCACATGGAAGAGCTCGTCACGACACGAAGAAGCAAAAAAGACAAAGTTATTAGACAAGTGTGTGAGTGTGTGTGCGTGTGTGCGTGTGAGTGTGTGAGTGTGTGTTGGGGTCAGTTTGTTGTTTCCTTCGGTATCAGTGATCCAGTTTCCTTCAGTTTCGCAGTGATCCAGTTTCCTTCAGTTTCGCAGTGATCCAGTTTCTTTAAGTTTCACAGTGATCCAGTTTCCTTCAGTTTCACAGTGATCCAGTTTCCTTCAGTTTCACAGTGATCCAGTTTCCTTCAGTTTCACAGTGATCCAGTTTCTTTAAGTTTCACAGTGATCCAGTTTCCTTCAGTTTCGCAGTGATCCAGTTTCCTTCAGTTTCGCAGTGATCCAGTTTCTTTAAGTTTCACAGTGATCCAGTTTCTTTAAGTTTCACAGTGATCCAGTTTCCTTCAGTTTCACAGTGATCCAGTTTCCTTCAGTTTCACAGTGATCCAGTTTCCTTCAGTTTCACCGTGATCCAGTTTCCTTCAGTTTCACCGTGATCCAGTTTCTTTAAGTTTCACAGTGATCCAGTTTCTTTAAGTTTCACAGTGATCCAGTTTCTTTAAGTTTCACAGTGATCCAGTTTCCTTCAGTTTCACAGTGATCCAGTTTCCTTCAGTTTCACCGTGATCCAGTTTCCTTCAGTTTCACAGTGATCCAGTTTCTTTAAGTTTCACAGTGATCCAGTTTCCTTCAGTTTCACAGTGATCCAGTTTCCCTCAGTTTCACAGTGATCCAGTTTCTTTAAGTTTCACAGTGATCCAGTTTCCTTCAGTTTCACAGTGATCCAGTTTCCTTCAGTTGCGCAGTGATCTAATTTCCTTCAATTTCACAGTGATCCAGTTTCCTTCAGTTTCACAGTGATCCAGTTTCCTTCAGTTGCGCAGTGATCCAGTTTCCTTCAATTTCACAGTGATCCAGTTTCCTTCAGTTTCACAGTGATCCAGTTTCCTTCAGTTTCGCAGTGATCTAATTTCCTTCAGTTTCGCAGTGATCCAGTTTCCTTCAGTTTCACAGTGATCCAGTTTCCTTCAGTTGCGCAGTGATCCAGTTTCCTTCAATTTCACTGTGATCCAGTTTCCTTCAATTTCACTGTGATCCAGTTTCCTTCAATTTCACAGTGATCCAGTTTCCTTCAATTTCACTGTGATCCAGTTTCCTTCAATTTCACAGTGATCCAGTTTCCTTCAATTTCACAGTGATCTAATTTCCTTCAGTTTCGCAGTGATCCAGTTTCCTTAAGTTTCACAGTGATCCAGTTTCCTTCAGTTTCGCAGTGATCCAGTGGTAGTTGTCAGTACATCAGTGGGCACACTGCAAATATGCTGCTAACAATTTAATATGCTCATGATGCAAAGACATAGAGGCAGAAAACGGTGCAGTTGTCCACAGTGTCAGACTATGGGAGCTCCTGACCCAACACATTGCAAATTAATATGAAAAGTATCAGCTGTCCTCCAGATTGATCACTGACATTAATGTTCACACCCAGGTGTGTTAGAGGCAGGTGTAGCAGGAAACACATGCATCACTTCCTGTCACTGCTCTGAGGTCACTTGACTTTATTTACACAGGGAGATAAAAGTCTGCAGCACCTGCTGATACCTGCAGCATCAATCATGACCTACTGACTGCTCACTGTGTGTGTGTGTGTGTGTGTGTGTGTGTGTGTGTGTGTGTGTGTGTGTGCACCATGTATTCCTTACGCTGCATAAATCTGTTTGCACAGTCACATTGTGGGGACTTACCTTCCTTATGGGGACAAAATGCAGGCCCCCGTAATGTAACTCATTAAATTTAGGGTGAAGACTGAGGTTAAGGTTAGGTTATGGTTAGGCAAATCATGGTTTTAGTCATGATTAGATTATTTTTCCAAGAAATTTAAGTAAGTCTGTGTCATGTAAATGGATGGAAACATGTGTGTGTGTGTGTGTGTGTGTGTGTGTGTGTGTGTGTGTGTGTGTGTGTGTGTGTGTGTGTGTGTGTGTGAGTATTAGAGTTTAATTTTACCAGCAAAGTTAAATGAAATACCAAATAAATCAATATGAATGCTAACAACTGCCAAAACAAAACAGTTAAAACTACATCTGGAATCTGCTGACATTTCAGCAGGTGCAGAAAACCTTCACTCACTAACACCATGTCGCTCTATCAAGAGAGAGAGGCAGGTCTGATGTGTACATGTGACACAGCAGCAGAAGAAGAGTGTGTTTCAGTTTGTATAAAAACTGAAACACACTCTTCTTCTGTGTTTGAGTCAAAGTCAAATCAGCACTTCTGTGAAGCAGGTTTGGTGCAGCAGCATGACAGTGTGTAGAACTGTTCCACTGACGTTTCATCTCTTAGACAGACGCGTCTGTTATTCCTCATGTGGATTCATCAGCGTGACGCTGATGCTAACTGACGGCTGTGTGTCAGTTGTTTTCTGACTGAATCAAACTAAAGTATTGTGGATGAACACACACTTCTGTCTCCTCAAATGTCCACACTGACTCTATTCTTCTTCTTCGCTGCTATAAAAGAGAGCAGCTACAAAGTGGCCTGGAGGTCGGGGTGGGGAGGTGAGGGGGGTGAGGAGAAGGGGGAGTTAGAGAATAGAGACAGTGTATTAGAGAAGTTTTAAAAACACAGAGGTCGCCTGTGGACATCAAAACCCATCAAGAAAATAGAAAAAAAATTCCACCTCAACCTTCTGACAGGCCGTCCACCCCCCCACCCCCCACCCCCCACCCCCACCCCCACCCCCTCTCCACCTCCCCTCCTGCTCCTCAAGGAGCTGCCGGTCATGTACGTTTGAACCCACACAGTCACTTCCTTCTGAGCATGTCCTGCTAGGGGTCAGAGGTCAGCACTTCAGGTACCTGAAGGCAGCACAGAGTGTGACCTGATGGATCTGAGGAGGATTACCTGTCAGTCATCATCAGGTGATTTAATCCACAATTAAATGTTGACTAACTCACAGATGCTGATTTTTCCTGCCGTCTCTCCCGAGAGCTTCATTTTGCTTCTACCAAAAATGGACCTTGGAATTATTGTCCCCCGTCAGTCTGTCCAACACCACGCACCAGTACACCGTCCCTGTGGTCCCGTCAGATACGTGCACTGAACTACTGAGCCAGCAAGTGCTGATGGACCAGTGCCCTTACTGGTCTCACTGGCTCCCTGATGATCAGAATGTGATCAGAGGATCACAGTATCAATACTTGAGTCGGACTCAGTGAGGAGACACAGAGAGACGATGATAATCCACTAAAATGATCATAAAACTCCTGGTCAATTAAAGCTGCAGCTGATCCACAAGATTTCACTGGATACCGACTTATTAAACAATGATGAATATGAGCAGCTGCCAGATTTAACCTGGTTTTCAGCTGCAGGACCTGGCAGGTTGGTGGCTTATTAAAACTTCATACTTCAGAGTGACTCCAGATTCTGACCGCAGAGTTGATCGTCGGTTTCAGAGCTGAAGAACGATCCAGTGATTCTTCGTTCTGTGTTTTCACAGCCAAAAGATGCTAGCTAGTTACCGTTACAGCAGTCAGCTAAAGTGGAACTAAGCTAGGCTACAAATACGATGCTAAGTACCTTATGCTATGTGAGAGGCATTGACTAACTGTGACCTTATATCCACTCTTACCATCATCATCATCACTAATTGATTTAATCATCATCATCATCATCATCATCATCATCACTAATTGATTTAATCATCATCATCATCATCATCATCATCATCATCATCATCATCACTAATTGATTTAATCATCATCATCATCATCATCATCATCATCATCATCATCATCATCATCATCATCACTAATTGATTTAATCATCATCATCATCATCATCATCATCATCATCATCATCATCATCATCATCATCACTAATTGATTTAATCATCATCATCATCATCATCATCATCATCATCATCATCATCATCATCACTAATTGATTTAACCATCATCATCATGGACACATACTAACTCCTTGAGAGCCTGTTTCCCTGCATGCTCCTCTCTGGTTCCTGCTTTAACTACACTCCTCCTCCTGCTCCTCTTCCTGTTTCCCTTTCTTCTCCTCCTCCTCCTCCTCTTCCTGTTTCCCTTTCTTCTCCTCCTCCTGCTCCTCTTCCTGTTTCTCTTTCTTCTCCTCCTCCTGCTCCTCTTCCTGTTTCCCTTTCTTCTCCTCCTCCTGCTCCTCTTCCTGTTTCCCTTTCTTCTCCTCCTCCTGCTCCTCTTCCTGTTTTCCTTTCTTCTCCTCCTCCTGCTCCTCTTCCTGTTTTCCTTTCTTCTCCTCCTCCTGCTCCTCTTCCTGTTTCCCTTTCTTCTCCTCCTCCTGCTCCTCTTCCTGTTTCCCTTTCTTCTCCTCCTCCTGCTCCTCTACCTGTTTCTCTTTCTTCTCCTCCTCCTGCTCCTCTTCCTGTTTCCCTTTCTTCTCCTCCTCCTGCTCCTCTACCTGTTTCTCTTTCTTCTCCTCCTCCTGCTCCTCTTCCTGTTTCCCTTTCTTCTCCTCCTCCTGCTCCTCTTCCTGTTTCCCTTTCTTCTCCTCCTCCTGCTCCTCTTCCTGTTTCCCTTTCTTCTCCTCCTCCTGCTCCTCTTCCTGTTTCCCTTTCTTCTCCTCCTCCTGCTCCTCTTCCTGTTTCCCTTTCTTCTCCTCCTCCTGCTCCTCTTCCTGTTTCCCTTTCTTCTCCTCCTCCTGCTCCTCTTCCTGTTTCTCTTTCTTCTCCTCCTCCTGCTCCTCTTCCTGTTTCCCTTTCTTCTCCTCCTCCTGCTCCTCTACCTGTTTCTCTTTCTTCTCCTCCTCCTGCTCCTCTTCCTGTTTCCCTTTCTTCTCCTCCTCCTGCTCCTCTTCCTGTTTCCCTTTCTTCTCCTCCTCCTGCTCCTCTTCCTGTTTCCCTTTCTTCTCCTCCTCCTGCTCCTCTCCCTGTTTCCCTTTCTTCTCCTCCTCCTGCTCCTCTTCCTGTTTCCCTTTCTTCTCCTCCTCCTGCTCCTCTACCTGTTTCTCTTTCTTCTCCTCCTCCTGCTCCTCTACCTGTTTCTCTTTCTTCTCCTCCTCCTGCTCCTCTACCTGCTCCTCTTCCTGTTTCTTCTTCTGTGTTTCTGCACAGCACAAACATGTTATTTCATCATAAACTTGGAGATCGTCCTCATGAAGTGCTGCTGAAGTGCCTCTGAGCAAACCTCTGTGTCCATCCAGGCAGTAAACTCGCAAATGTATTTTGCGAACAAAGGACTCCTGCCTCCCCCCTCCTCCCATCCATCCCCCCTCTCCAGAGGTCAGAGGTCACCTCAACAACTGGCAGTGGTCACGCTCCTCTGACCTCCAGCGGCTGTTGTGAGGATCTTGTTACCGTGTGAGTGTGACTGCAGCTGAAAGCTGAGCGCTCCGCTGAGGTTGGATTTATTCACAGGTTTTACATCTTCAGTCATCTTCATCAGAAACCACCACATCATCATCAGTACTGTAGCCTGACAAACAGCAGAGGAAACACCAGCTGTCAAACAGCAGCCGGTTGACGAGTCGCTGAGTGATGAAACAGGAGCTGAAATCACTACATTGATCCAGAGACACCTGAAACCTTCGACTGCTGCTGCTGCTGCAACAACACGAGATGACTGTTATTGATCGTCAGCACCAAACGGTCCAGTTCAACAAGAAAAGGGTCAAAATGAATCAATCTACAACAAACGGTGTGTGCTGTTGTGTCTGGGAGCAGGACTGGAGTTCGTCTCATGTTCTCTGTTAATGTTTTATTCTGTCTGTTATTCTGTTGGTTAGTCTGTTCATGTGCAGACACAGGTGTCTTTGGAATAGAGGAGTGTGACAGGAAATGATGTCACAGCTTTCATGGTGCAACTTTGGTGAAATACGGAGGCAAAAAGAAGCCAGAACCAAGATCCTACAGGTTCTCACTGGTTCTGCTTATGTGAAGCTGTACGTCACAGCTCAGTCCTGGCTGGTGGCAGCTGATGGGAAGTAACCCAGAGCACCGTCTTCCCAGCCATGTCCTCCAGTTCCTCCTGGATCCCAGACCTTCCCAGGTCACCTCAGCAGACTCACTGCCTGAGCTGAGCCTTTAAAGAGACTCTGTCCATACTGTCATCCTTTCAGCATCTACCTGAGGGATCAGAGGTGAGAGAGCAAAAACCAACCAGGGACGCCTGAGATGAGCCTGAAGACGCGGCTCCATCTGAACCTTGACAGTCTGACATGGCTGTTTGAGTCTCGACAGTAACCAGTGACTCCAGCTGTCAGATTATCAGAGCTGGAAACTGAAGATGAATCAGCTCATGTCAGGATCTCACACCCGTCTGACACCTCTCTCTTTGGCTGCCTTCAGAGGGAACCTGACTGATGGGAGGGGTCGCCTCATCTCTGTGAACAAACAGCTGACTGATAGGTGGGTCTGGAGGGAGGGGGTGACGTGAGGGCAACGGGGTGCTGAAGTGTGCCGCCTGGCAGCCAAAAGGCTGATCCTGAATGGGCAAGCAGGAGATCTGGCAAAGCTCCTTGGAAAATCTCATTAGGCCCCAAAAACCCCAAAAGGCACTTGTTGCCTCGGCTGAGCTTCGCCCCTGACAGCCAACGTTGCCCCGCCCCCGGCTACATCTCTGTCTCTTTGTCCACCGTGTCTTTTTCCAAGATTTTATCACATTAGTTCCACTGGGAGCTGGAAATCGCCTGTAATTGCAAGTTCTGTGATGCCAGCAGGCGGAGGGAGGAGAGTCGAGGCCAAAGGCCAAAGGAGGCGAAGAGTGGTGGTGGTGGTGGTGGTGGTGGGGGTGGGGGGGGTGGAGGGGGGGTGAAAGTAAGACAAGAGGAATCTGTCTCTGAATTCTTCTTAATTCATACAGTAAAGCTGCTTGTGTTTCATGTCTGATCAGGATCAGAATCAGGATCTAGACCTGGATCAGGTTTAGGATGAATAACTGAACAGACTTGGTGGATCCAAGCTGACCTACGCAGCTCCACAGAATAACAGACAGGATGCATCTATCGTCCGTGTGACAGAATTCCTACAAAATTCCTGAAATCCATCTTTCCTGTCTCAGGTCCGCTCTCTCCAGTCCATCCGTCCGTCCGTCCGTCTGTCCCTGTTTTAAAATGTTCACCACTTCTTAAAAACCCTCTACAGACCCAGCACAGCAAGAGAGTTACAGAGCAACCTCCAACCTCCCGTCCCTGAGACTAACAATGGCACTCGGATGCATGCAGGTAAAGGTGAGTCCTCTATTCTCATCCTGCCTGATCGGACTGCTGCCTTTGACACATCAGTCATGCCTTTTCACTTGATAGGCTGCATCACTGTGTTGGCATTTGTGGTTCAACTATAAGATGTTTCTTTCAAGTGTCGCCTGTTTATAGATGAATTAAACTGGACACCCACTTTAACTCAGCAAGAACATTATTAATACTGTGACTTTGACAGTTCTGGATAATAACAATAATAACAAAACTCTGATTTCATTAACAAAATAATTATTGTTATTATTAATAATAATAATAATTATTATTAACAAAATAATAATAATAATAATAATACATTTTCTGTTTCTGTAAGAGCATCAGGATGATAGTGAAGCCAAGTGTCTCTGAGAAAAGCTTTCCTGAGACACTTTGTCTTCCAGCTCCAAACAGTTCACAGTAATGCTGACGGTGGTGGTGGGAGGCAGACTTCAGCTCAGTGCCCCTTTAAGTAACTCCGTCCAATAAACTCTAGATAAACTAAATGTAAATCTGGCAACAGGTAACAAAGGGTGCCTCCCATTTATCCTGAGCCCTAATCAGGCGCCAGGTGTGCTGCTGATGCAGGGCGGAGCCAGCTGAGTGCAGGACACACCCACCCTAACCCTAACCCTAGACAGACAGCCAGATAACACGTGGGACAGACAGGTTAGCGGATCGTAACAGTGGGCATGACTTTGCCCTCAGTTATATTGCTGACCTTTCTGTGGTCTGTATTCTTGACTCATTTTTATCTTTTGCGTGTGTGTGAAGCATTTTCTAACTGTTACAACGTACAAATGAATTCACACGCCGATGGTGCAGCATCAGGGGCAGTTTTGGGGTTCAGAACTTTGCCCAAGGACTGCCGGGGCCAGGGATCGAACCACCGACCTCCTGATTGATGGACGACCGCTCACTGAGACTATTACATTCGACCACCACCAAACCTCAGTGCATCAGACAGTGTCGTCCACTCCTCCTTCATTCAACCGTTATTTCAATCTCGACGAATCGCTGAGGGCATGCCCTCATTTCGTCCCGTGGAGGAGCGCCGGCCGACAGCGAGCACACTGCGTCATTTCTGATTCATTTTAGTGACATAAGCTGTAACGCAGCTCAATCCGAGCAGGGGTGTGTTTTGGTGGTTTCAGTGTCAGATGAAAGTCTTTGGAAGAAGTGAACTCTTCAATTCTCATTTCCGGTGATGTTGAACTCTGTGTTCCTGTAGAGTAAAGAAAGCAAATGAAATAAAACTGAAATAAATGTTGTTCATTATTCGCTGGTTTCCTCCTCTGTCCTGCTGTCTGTGTCTCTCAGAGCTGCTGTCACTAATTGGTCCTGTGAAAACTCTGGGAATAACATGCTGGTCTGAAGAGTCCTGGGACCCCCATTCAGCCTACATATGTAACTCGAACCCGTCGTATTATTATTAGAGCTGCTAGTTAGAGGCCGGCCTCTGCGGTGCCACCTTCAAACCAGCTCCATTGTGTGGACGCTCTAAGGCTGAGATTATGTGGTCGGGTTAAAAAACAAGAGAAAGACCCCGACCCAGCTCCCCGCCCCCCCGGCTCTCTGGGAACCTGCTTTAAATGGACTCTATACAACGACGGGAGATGGTTTTACACATTAGGGAGCAGCTCAGTGAGCTGGTCAGGTTGCTGTGGTCACCTGGAGCCGGTGCCACCCAGCAGGACTCAGTCTTTCATCCTTTGTACGACAGAGCAGGAAGGGGAGGGGCTTTTATTTTGCCATGCAGCTGGTAGAGACACCCCCCTCTCAGTATTACACCCAGAACAACAAGTCCGGGACACGCCTTCGGGTCTTCACCCTGTCCTGGACTTCACCTCACTTCACCTCAGTTCATCCCTTCTGTGTTTCTTCATCATCGTCTTCTTACACATTTTCAGCTCTGCGTCTTTTTTCAGATTAAATCGGGATACTCACAAAAATTCCAACCCATCCTGTGAGGACCTTCATCCATCGGCTAAACTGCCCAAATGATTCTGTTTAATTGTGCATGTGAAGCTGTTAACACGTGAAACCTCTCTTTAAATCGTCTCTGCGGACTGAGCCGTCCTCTCATTTTATTTGGATGAGCAGTCCGTGACGGAGGTTTGTTGATTTCTGTGTTTTTTCCATGACTTCAGCACAGTGAGCAGATGTTCAGACACAGACCTGACCACCGTTAAAACGAGCAGGTGTTTAGTTTCAGGTACAGGTGAGATGTGATCTCCAGGTAGGCTGAGTCACTCTGGAGGAGGACAGTTAATGTTCACTGAGTCTCCTCTCAATCTGCTTCCTGTTCTCAGCCCTGCTTCCAGCCAATCAGCAGCAGGTGACGAGGAGGGACGAGGGGCGAGAGGGACAGTCCATCTGGCACGCTAACACGCTAACACGCTAACATGCTAACACGCTCACATGTCATTACATTGTGGCGATCAGCTCTATCATCTGACCTGCAGTGACCTGCTGACTCCCTCTGAGCCTCCCCGTGTCTGCGTGATCACCTGAGAGGAGACAGGTGAGTCCGAGCAGAGCATCCCACAAAGATTTAGTTCTGCTCCTCAGCCCTACTCCTCTTACCTCGTCTCCAGCTGTGCTCCTCAGCTGTCTGCTCCTGCGTTCGGTAGCTTAGCCCTGTAACCAGACGGGAACAGTCTTTCTGCAGAATAACTTACAACATGTTTCATTTCAGTATCTCTGAAATGTGTCTGTGGCACAAACTGTCCTCAACATTTAGTCAGACGGCAGAACGAACACCACCAGCTCGTGTTTCACTTCGGACGTGACGATGATGAAGAAGTTTCCTCCAGAGGTTCAACCAGAGTCACATGATGACTGAGAAACACTTCAGTCCAGTTTGTCCAGTTTGAGTGAGACATCCATCTGAAGGTTTATGTCACTGTTAGATGTCTCTCAGTGATCTTCTGCTCGTTCTTCCTTTTTTTGCTTTTTTCCTTTGACTGAGAAGAAACTGATTTTAGTTGCTGAATGCAGCAGCGAGTTAAGAAGTGACCAGTGAATCTGCTCTTTGTATGATGACATATTTCATTGCTTCCTTTCCATCTTTGCCACACACTTTTCCTTCCTTACATCTGTGTCCTTGGTTCCTTCTCTGCCTCCTCCTCGTTCTCTCCCTCCTTTTCTTTCTCCCTCATCCTCCCTTTCATTCTCTGCTGTGGTTCTTTTTCCTGTCTTCTCCTCTCCTTGCCCAGTACTACTCTGCGTTCAGTGGATCCTACTTTATTTTCCACTCTCTCCCTCTCTTAGCTTCCTCTTCATGTCCTTCCTGCCTCCTTTTGACCTTGTCCACCTCCTCCTTCATTTAATCCCTGCCTCTCGTGAATCAGGAGGCACCTCCTCCTTCACTGCACATCTGCACCTGTTGGTGTGTTTTGGTGTTCACTTCAGGATTAAAGTTCTTTGTCTTTATCCTCACAGTAAAATGATTAATCACACAAATCAGGCAGAAACCCTCCTCCTCCTCCTCCTCCTCCTCCTCCTCCTCCTCTTCTTCAGACTCTGTAAACCTGTCCGGACCCTCATCCTGTAACAGTCGGCTGAAAAGCGTCGACACACTTGAAGCTTCTCAGTATCCTCAGTGAGGAGTTAACAAGCTGCACCTCCCCCCCCGGCCTGAATGGAGGGGTCTCCCGGTTGGAGCGCTCCCCCTTTATCCTCCATCCCTGCACTGATCACTGAAGTGTGATGTCAGCAGGACGCCGCCCGCTCCGATTGTGTGGGACACTTTTTTTATTGGATAAGTGGATCGGCTTCCTTTGTGCCTTTGAGCCTGAGGTGGCCTGTTGGGCTCTTAATCACCGGCCCTCTGAGGTGCTGCGTTCAGGGGGCAGCAGATAAAGGAGCGCCGCCTCATTCAGACGAGCTGTTGATCTACCAGCTCATTGTCCCTCTCCTCTGCACCTCGGCCGAGCAAGGTAAACAAATGCCAAACAAAAGGCGGAGCTTCAGAGGCGAACTGCCGCCCGACTCCCCCCACAACCTCCCCCAGCCTCGCCCCAACTCTCCCCTAAAACCTCCCACAGTCACCCCAAACTCTCCCATAAACCTCCACCAGTCTCCCCCAAATTCTCCCCTAAAGCCTTCCGAGTCCCCCCCCGGCCTGGTCCCGGTCCTGTTCCTGGTCCTGTTCCTGATGCTGGTTCCTGGTTCCTGGTTCCTGGTTCCTGGTTCCTGGTATTGGTCTTATGCTACACCGTCTTTACTTCCTTACTTTAATTTCCTCATTGTGATTTTCTGTTATGGAATTCAGGATCAATTGGACTCAATGGAAGATTTCATACATCTGCATGTTCATCTTTAATCTGAAATAGAAAAATGTCATATTTTAGTCTTTGGTGTGTTTTTCCGTCTCACTTTAACCATCATGTCACCTCATATTTATCTTGGGACCCCTTGGGGGGTCTAGACCACAAGGGTGGAACCACTAAGGGTCTTAGAGGATTTACTCAATGACTCGCTTTGCTCTTCTTTCTTTTTGAAAACATTCAAATCCCCCAAACAAAGCTCTGCTCTTTCCCACCACGAATACTTTTACTCTGAGAACATTTTAGTGCAACTTTCGTACATTATCCGAAGTAAGACTGTGATGCATACTTGTACCTGTAAAAGATTTTTACTCTTGTATTTCTACTGCATAGTTTTAATTCCACCTCACTTCTAATCCAGGGCTGATTTTTGTTCACTCATCTTGTCTCGTTCCAAACTTTCCCAGACATTTAATTTCTTTCTCATTCTGTTTATTCCAAACCAGTGAGCCGCTCACCCCCCCCCCCCCCCCCCCCCCCCCCCCAACATGGCCCTAATCCCCCCTTCAGATCTATTCTTCCCCGCCTGGCTCGCTCTCTGGGGATCAGATGTGTGATGATGAGGCGTCGCTGCAGTCGTGTGACCAAACTGCAGCTTTACTGTTGGATAGTGGTTTTTACTATTCAGCTGATCCTCTGTGTGCTCGCTGAGGATCAGCATCCTGAAAAACCGCAACAGCAGTTCAACAAGTCACATTATAGCCTCCCTGTTTGGAGGCTAATGCCAGTTCATACTTTCTTTCTGTCACCAGTTTGGATCCATATCTTCAGCTCTTTTGTTTCATCTTTTAAACTGTCTCTGCAGAATGTTATTTCATCTGCATCATCGCTCTTTCATACCGTTTGTCTAATGAGAAGCTCTGGCCAGCACATCAGTCTTGACCAGCAGCTGGCGGCCATCAGCTCAAGATAATATTGTCTTGTCAGTGGTCTGTGGACTCGAGCTGAGGTATGAGATTCACCTGAAAGGTAAGCTCCTCACATGCTTTGGTATCAGGTGTGATGCCCGACCACAATTTTGACCAAAGTAACACATGTCCTCATATCTCAACAAATGAATAGGTCAATGGTCAATGACATTAACATTGACTAAAAGGACATATATGACTGTTGGAAAGGTATGTCCACCTTTGTCCTCATGTGCTTACCGTCATGAAAGGCTCTCACCAAAACTACTCGCTCAGGTTTAGGAAAAGATCTTGGGTTAAAATAAGTGTGTTACTGTTATCTACTTGGTGGCACGGTGGAGCAGGTGGTAACACTGTCGCCTCACAGCTACAAGTTCCCGGTTCGAATCCCGCTGTGGACGCTGGTGGCGCATCCTCCTTCAGTGCCTGCTGCTCGAGGAAAAGGGCTTTTCTGTGTGGAGTTTGCATGTTCTTCCTGTGCTCACCTGGGGTATCCTCCATAAAAAAACCCCACTAATAACACGCAAGAAGACCACCACCTGACCAATGGTGACAACAAGGAACTGGTCCCCTGGCACCGGTCAGCTGGCAGCCCACCGCTCCTGGTCCGCTGCATGGCATGTGCAGTTTCCCCTCCTAACTTTGCATGTTGTGTGTAAAAAATGTGACTACTAAAGGGATTTCTTCTTTTTCTTCTTCTTCTACATCATGTAACTTAAGTATGTTGCTTAACTTGAAATAAGTCAATGTTGACTTCTGATGTCAAATGGGACATGAACAGCTGTCTCCTGGATAAAAGTCCTGTGCTGGTTTGGCCATCCATCTGCTCCACCTTCCTCTATAAGTGGCCTTTCTTGCTCTTTGTACTACATCACCTGACGTCCTCCTTTCTCACATCATAATTATTATGACCACTAGAGGTCTCAGCCTTACCATAAACGTAAATATGGGTCGTAATAAGCTGCTTGCACAGACAACCTTTACTGTTGTTTCTCTGGTGAGGATGGGCAAGACAAGAATAACGTCCTCAAAACAGTGAATGAACCTACACAGCTTCCGTCAGCTTCACTGACACGTCAAATAACCCAAATAATCCACTCTACTGCATCGCTCTGTGTGCGTGTGTGTGTGCGCGTTGGTGCTCAGCATGTTAGAAAGGTATTATTAAGTACTTGCACTGGTACGTGGTATCAGCAAGTACCTACAAAAAAGTGCTTGTATGCCGTGTCCATATGAGATGGTTTCATCTACATGAAACATGATATTATCAGCCTGTGCTGATTTAAAGACAAGAAAGATAATAGATAAGAGATAATAAAGGACCTCACACAGAACCTTGTGGTGGCCCTTGAATATTATTATCTGGGTTCAGACAAATATTCATCAAACAGTTTCTGATTATTCCCTTTTTTCCGTTATAAATATATAATCTATGTCAACAACTTCATAACACTGAAGGTTTTTGTCAGGCATTTAAGAGACAGTCAGCATTTCTGTACATGTTTACAAAACAGATTTCAGTGCAGCCGATGAAGAAAAATGGATTTCTGTCTGTCAGAATTTAAAAAAACTCATACATTGAAGTTCATATTCATTTACCTATAAGTGATGAACTCACTATTACACTCCAGGTGTCCATGTGGTGTACACATGTACAGATGTGGTGTACACATGTACAGATGTGGTGTACACATGTGTACATGAATCTATCAAGCTGAAGCATCACACAGAAAGTTTCACATCCATTTGCATCTGTTTCCTCCTGTTGAAATCTACTGTGATAAAAACAAATGTTTACCTGAACATCAAATGGCAGCGAGCGTGTTTCTGGATTTAACCAGAGACTTATCAGTGCGTATGATACAATACCAACTGCACACAGCGCCATCTGGTGCTCACAAAAATCAGTACATTTTCCAAAGTATGGTCTGAGGACCGCAGAATAATTACAATCAGTTATTTGCAGATGCTTTTATCCAAAGTGATGTAAAAATGAATTCACATACCGATGGCACTTTTGGGGTTCAGTGTCTTACCCAAGGATACTTCTTAGCATGTGGACAGCAGAGGCCAGGGATCAAACCACTGACCTCCTGATTGGCAGATCAATTCAATTCAATTCAATTCAATTCAATTCAATTCAATTCAATTCAATTCAATTCAATTCAATTCAATTCAATTCAATATACCTTTATTTGTCCCGCAAGGAGAAATTCTAATTTACAGCAGCACCAGTAAAAGATAGAATTAGGTAAAAAACAGCAAGTATATAAAAAGAGTGTAATAAAAATAAGCATTATCTTAAATTATAAATTGTATTTGCGGACTGTTATGTACAGGCTTGTAGCCCAACAGATTTTGTTGACTTTTGTTTCAACTTTCTGTTGAGAAAGAAGTTTGGTTGATTTTCTTCAACCCAACATAACACATATAACATAATGTAGTACAACACAAAATGTAACATACATAATGTTAAAGAACATAAAATGTATTGGAATGTAAAGCATAACACAATATTAGACATGATCAGAGAATAACACAATATAACATAAAGCAACGTCAGAAACATTCAAATATTATTATATCGTGTTAACACAAATCAATTTTCACAACGTCATTTTTTTTATCGAGAGATTAACGCTCTTTGTGACCTCGTGAACTTGTAGTTTTTTTATAAGCGGTGGCCACTGCTAGTAATGTTAGAAAAACTACAGAATCTGAAACAAAATAGACACGCCCCACGCATGTGTTTGGTCTCGCCTGCTCGCTGGCTGTAAAAGAGTAGGCTAGCGGTTTGTGTGGATGTCAAGCCCGAAACGCCGAAACGGATGCGAACAAGATTCTGATGGAAAGTTTAGTTTCAAAAAGTTGTCAGATGGGTCGACTGACAAGACCAAAGTTATCTGTGTGTTGTCGGTGTGAACTGAGTTATCAGCGCAGCACATCCAGTCTGAAACACCACTTGATGGCCAAACACACGGCGAATACGAATTCTCCGCCGCCTCCTCGTCAAAACCAGGCGACAATGGACGGCTTTCCACAGAGGCATGTGGATGCTGGGATGTTCAAAGGAAACTTAAGAAAGGAAAGTTTCAGCCGTGGTTTAACTGCACTATAAGCTGAGTCCTACTTTACAATGATGTGCACGTTGTAACTTTACTTTATAAGGGACTGCAGATGTAAATTAGGTCTGAGCTAACTCTGGTACAATGCATCAAATGGGAACATTTACGTTTTTTATTGTACATGGTCCCTTTATAAACTTACTAATAATAATAATCTTGTATCAGCCTGTTTTGATCCCTTAGAAAAGGCTGCTGAAGGGCTTTTTTGTAACCAAGTATTTATTTTTTTGTCATCTGTTTATTGACAGTGTTAAACTGTGTGAGATTTGATTCATTCAAATGTGAATGTTAGTGTGAAATAAAACACTACACGTTGTTTTCAATAAAAAACATTTGCACAAAGCAAGCCGATCCACTTTCCATGTTGATAAGAGTATTAAAATGATAATTCAAGGGAAATTTAGAATAGATAAAAATGTGTGATTAATTTGCGATTAATCGCAAGTTAACTATGACATTCATGAGATTAATCGTGATTAAATATTTTTAGCGATTGACAGCACTAATAAATATACATAATGTGTTATAATATAGCATAAAACATAATGCAACATCATATAACATGACATGTAATCTACCATGGCATAAAATGTAATGTAAAGGATAACCTAACGCTGCACAATATGAATATTACAACAAAACAAACTTAAAAATGCAACATAGGGATCGTTCAAGCATCACATTCAATGATATATGTTAGAAATCATAGTGTAACATAATATAATGTCACATAACACAAAACACATCATGACCATGGTCAGTGTAACTAATGGTGTTGCACAATGCAACAAAGTACCACACCATAAAATGACATCCGACACCATACGTCACTTCCATTTATTCAGAAACACTTCATTACAACATGATTATTATTCTGGTTATACAAGATCAGTGATTGTCACAACCAAATCTCAATCCACTGGACGTCTTGTTTATGTAACATTGGACAACAAAGTTTTAATTGGAGCTTTGCAGCAGCACTGACACTATCAGCACATTCCCGACTGTCTGAACATGTCTCAACGAGATTTAGATATCGAGGAAGTTTTAAAAAGCTGGTTAAGTGCTATTCAGCAGCACTGAAAGGAGAGGCATTGAAAAAGCCAAAATGAGAGTATAAAGAGCGTCGCGGCAGGGGTTCATGGAGAGGCGAAACATCGGCATTATGGCACGGATGGCATCTCTTCGCCCGGACAGAAAGCCCTCCCCAGATGGCAGCGCAGAGTTTGTCGGCTGAAGGCTTTCACTCTGGGACAAAAGATATCTAATTGAGAACAAACTGTCAGTGAAAGAGACGAAACCGTGACCGGAGAGGGGGCCGCTCCGGGCCGCCGGCCAGCACCGGGGGCCCAGGCCCAGTCTATCGCCGGCCCCCGTCCCCTCCGGGCTCCTCAGACCTCCTCAGACCTCTTGTGTCAGTCACAAGAGGTCTGAGGAGGATAACACGCGCAGCGGCCTCGACACAAAGGCCTTTCACAGCAGACACAGTCCCAACTCAGTCGACTGTCAAGTGTGAAGGAGAGGAGGAGATGCTGAATGGACAGAGAGACAGATAAGTGTGAGGTCTGCGGGGGAGGATGGGGGAGGAGGAGGACAGTGCACCGCTGCAGGCTGATCTGAGGACAGACCGGTCCAACTGGTCAGAGCTGCTCACACATGGTCCAGACGTTTAAACGTTTGAGTATTTAAACCAGAACTCTGAATTGATCTGTTGTCGAGAGAAGCCATGCTGAGTCATGTGGTTGGAGAGAGATAAAATGTGCTAAAGGTAGGCAGTCATTGCCCGTCATGCGCAGTCAAACATCACGTTTGTTGAGCCTCTGTTTGTCCTGCAGAAGGCGACGTGCAGCTGATGGGTTTTTGTGTTTTCCAGTTCTGGAGTTCTGACCTTGGTGCATGTGTAATTTTA
>NC_092060.1:31203767-31358767 GCF_039877785.1 Chaetodon trifascialis
ACAGCGCATTTAATCCATCGCAACTCTCAAATGGTTTGGCTTATTTTAATGTTCATATGGGATTAGCAGTAGAGAATATTCTGATGTAGCCTAGACTGTAAACACACACACACACACACACACACACACACACACACACACACACACACACACACACACACACACACACACTGATATATGATAGAGAAGCAGACAGTGGTGGTGGAGTCAAGTATTTCAATCATTTGAAGAGACAATATATGATTAGGCTTTAGAAATATAATGTGTCCATTAGTCAGTATTTTGTTTATATATGTAAATATTATATAGTCTAATCATATATTGCTCTGTTTCTGTGATTGCAGCATTTTTCTCTTGCAGCGTTTTTCTGTTGCATTTGTTTTATGTGTTTGTGTGTTTTTGGCTTTGCATCATTCCTGTGTTTGCAGCGTTTCCTGTGTTTGCACTAAAAACATGCAAGAAGATCAGCACCTGACCAGGATGTGATGAAGCATGGCGTGGGTGCAGTCTCTTCCATGTGTGTGCACTGATCAACAAAGTAGATCTTAATCTGGATCAACTGCTTAGTGCTTTGTGACCTTTGGCCTTTGTCCACCTTGGCAGACACTGTGGTGTCTTTTTGTTGCCCACCTTGAACCGTCCTCATTGGGGATGCATCCACAGGTCGTCTCTCCTCTTCCTTCCCACCTGCCAGGAAACTGATGAAGATGAGGCACTCATCATTTGAGAGGCCAGCTGCCAGCAGAAGCTAATGGTTTCATTCAGCTTTTAAGACAGCTGGATTTATTTGCAGGGTCGCTTGTTCACATTAGTAATGCTGAATTCTGGCATTCGTACCGGCCCGGACGAGCAGCGAGCAGGACAACACATTGTCCAATGAGAAAGCTGTATGAGGTGGTAACATGTGGGTGTATGTATAAATGTGTGTACTGATGTTTTTTTCTCACTGCAATGTACAGGCTGTCTCTCTCTCTGCTGCTTTATTATATTATATTATTATTTGGTGGCATTAATGATTCTGAAGTCAAAAGTACAACATTTCTGTTCAAAGATTCAAAGATATACATTTTACATGTTGCTTGAACGTCGCTGTAAGAAGATTTCATAGGAATATGAAATGCCCGGTTCATCCTGGTTCATCATTCAGGTTTAAAGCAGAAATGTGTGCAGTGGTCTGACGAGTCCACCTTTCAGACTGTTTCTGGACATCATGGACGTCGTGTCCTCTCAACCAAAGAGGAAAAGGACCATCCAAGCCATATTCTGCAGTGTAGTATATTTTTTTCCTAAAAGAAATGTGATGATTTAAGAAAAGCTATACTTAATGGTAATCAATAGCTGTAATAGTGAATATAAAGCTGAAGTAAACATGTCAGGGGTCGTAGACACGTTGACCCTGGAAAGAATCATGGTCAACACCTGCCAAAGGCCCTCAGAGACATTCCCATGGCTTCAGGCCGGGCGTCTCTGTGGCTAGCTCTTTGGGAAACAGGTTCATCCCAGCACTTTCATATGGCCTACTGACTGCCAGTGGCCTTTAGTGTGTATTCTCTTAGTCTCATACTTTATAATCATGTGTGATTACTGATAAATGAAGTATTCTTATAAACTTATCATGATTTACGGGTGAAGAACATGTTCTTATAATCTTGTGATGCTCTGATATAATCTTTACATGCACTCAATAACCATATTACTGCATGTTATGACCTTCGAACATTATATTATGCATGTACCATTAAAGATTGTGTTTATTAATCTTTAAAAAAAAAAAAGAACAATTACTTAAGAAATAATGGTGTCATTTAGGACAAGTGTGCCCTGGGCAGCACTGTCACTATGTCAGCACCAGCTAAAGACAGGAGGAAAGTGTTAAGGCGAGTCAATGGCCCCGTGGTAACCTAATGGTGTAAAAAGATGCAGACTTTAGAAAGAAATCAGAGGAGGCCCCAGAGGCGGGAACAGACTGTCACCAAACTGGATATCAGACAGAGCACTGGCCAGTGTAACTCAGAATCCTTCGGGTTTGTACGTTGTGCATATGTGAACTATTCTCCTTATTGCTGGCTATAAAGCCTTTTTTGCTCCTGTCTCCTGCTCCTCCTCATTTTTGAATTCTCTCAAGAAGGTTTCCCTTGAACACTCGGTCACTGTTAGATTTGATTTTTGGTCCTTTGCGGCTTGAAACTTCAGTTTCTTTCTACCACAAGTGTTACAGCAGCGAGTGCAGATATTAGTCTGGCTGACGTCTCCCACTGAAATCAATGTGTGGAGTGTTTTGAAGCACAAAATAGACAAACAGACAAAACAGACAAACTGGACTGTTGAGCAACTGAAGTCATGTATGAAGCAAGAACAGGAAAGAATTTCACTCTGAAATCGTCAACAATCGTCCTCACTAAGCTCGTTTATGAAGACAGATTCCTCTCTTAGGTTAATACACACTTCACACTTCAGACTCAAATGTACATACGTGTATATATATGTGTGTGACACACACATACACACACACACACACACACACATACACACACATACACACACACACACACACATACACACACACACACATACATACATACATACACATACACACACACACACACACATACACACACACACACACATACATACATACACACACATACACACACACACACACACATACACACACATACACACACACACACACACATACACACACACACACATACATACATACATACACATACACACACACACACACATACACACACACACACACATACACACACATACACACACACACACACATACACACACACACACATACATACATACATACACATACACACACACACACACACACATACACACACACACACACACACACACACATACACACACATACACACACACACACATACACACACACACACACATACATACATACATACATACACACACACACACATACACACACACACATACACACACATACATACATACACACATACACACACACACACACACACACACACACACACACACACACACACACACATATATAATTGTTTGTCAATATATGTTATATATATATAATATGTGCCCTGCAGTCGGCTGGCGACCGGCTCAGGGTGTACCCCGCCTCTCGCCCATTGACAGCTGGGATAGGCTGGAATATATATATATATATATATATATATATATATATAAAATGAGTGTTTTCGTCAAGAGATTTTTATTATGTGTTGTTTAATTTTACTGTGAATTTACAATATTTTCCCTTAAAATATTTGATTCTGTGTGTTAATAGAACAAACAGCTGTATGAATCTTCCTAGATTTTTGTTTCTTTGATCATTTAAAGTAATAACCAGGACTTTTCTGACATGAGCTGATTTTCCTCAGGGATCAATTCTGCCTTCAAACGGACATGTTCTCAGACCAACTTTCATATTCAATGTCACAGATGTTTGATGGACAGCTGTGATGACGACAGCAGTCATGTGAGCATTGCTGTCAGATAAACGTGGCTCTGACGGAGCGACACCTCCTCATGCCGTCTCAGACATCCCACACTGACTGGACTTAGTCAGCATGGTGACCTTTGACCTCAGGCCTGATGATGATGAGGAGGAGTGCGACACGTTGTTGCTCAGAGAGGACGGTTTGTCCTCCGAGTTGCCACGGCAACACAGAGCACTCCTGGCCTTCTCCCTGAACTCCACCGACACAAAATAGAAGATGAAGGGGTCAATGCAGCTGTTGAAGGTGCTAACTGCTAAGCTTATCATGTAGGGGACGTAAACGTCCTCACCATCTCCATCCAGTGAGCTGTCCATGTAGGTGAGGAGGAGGAGAATGTTGCTGGGCAGCAGACACACAATGAACACCAGCAGGACCAGCACCGTCACCCGTATGGCGTGACCGTAGCGCTTGCCTTTGACCAGCAGGGTGCGCAGCACAGCGCAGTGGCAGAACAGCATGACCACGAAGGGCAGCAGGAAGCAGAAAGTGAACAAGGTGGCAAAGTACGGCAGGAAGTAGTTCTCCTGCTCCTCCTCGGGTAGTGCATCGTGGCAGGTGGTGATCTGCAGCTCGTCCAGCACGTAGGTCTGCCGCGACACCAGCAGCGGCAGCATGGCGGCCAGTACCACTGCCCACACTGCCACCGTCATGTACAGAGAGGTTCGCCGGCTGCGTAGCGTCTTGGCACTGAACGGGTGAACCAATGCAATGTATCTGTCCAGAGCCACCAGTGCAAGACATAACACAGACCCGTACATGTTTCCATAAAACATCGCCATGATGATGCGGCAGAAAGGCTCTCCCAGTTCCCAGTGGTTTCCTCTGAAGTGGTACACGATGCGGAACGGCAGCGCGATGAGCAGTAGGCAGTCTGCGGCAGTGAGGTTGATGAGCAGCGTGGTGGACGGCAGCGGCTTGGTCCTGAACAGCAGGACCCACAGAGCCAGCAGATTGGAGGGCAGACCCACACTGAAGGACAGCAGGTAGAGGACCGGCAGGTACAGATTGGTAGTTGGAGCCTGGATCTCCTTCAGCTGCTTCTCCTTCAGAGTGGTGAAATTACAGGTTGTCTTCAGTCTGAACGCCCGCAGACCTGCAGAGACCAGAAAACACGTCAGTCTGTCTGTAGACCTGCAGAGACCAGAAAACACATCAGTCTGTCTGTAGACCTGCAGAGACCAGAAAACACGTCAGTCTGTCTGTAGACCTGCAGAGACCAGAAAACACATCAGTCTGTCTGCAGACCTGCAGAGACCAGAAAACACGTCAGTCTGTCTGTAGACCTGAAGAGACCAGAAAACACGTCAGTCTGTCTGTAGACCTGCAGAGACCAGAAAACACGTCAGTCTGTCTGTAGACCTGCAGAGACCAGAAAACACGTCAGTCTGTCTGCAGACCTGAAGAGACCAGAAAACACGTCAGTCTGTCTGCAGACCTGCAGAGACCAGAAAACACGTCAGTCTGTCTGCAGACATTTAAATTAGTAACGTCTGATGAAGAAACTCAGCTCAACTCATCTGTGTTTATACAGCACTTTAAAAACAACCACAGCTGAAACAAAGTGCTGTACATAAATAGACGAAACAATATAAAAACAATAAAACAGGAATACACTAAAATAATTTTAATAATTGACAATTAAAGTCTAGTCTAGTCAAGTCAATTTATTTCTATAGCACATTTACAAACGGCTGAGCCGCACAAAGTGCGTCACATGAAAGTGCTCAAAGTGCAATAAACACAGGAAAGAACTAGGCAAAAGGAAAAGAGTTAAAAGACATCGACTACAAGACTTAAAATGAAACAAACAACAACAAAAAAAGATCATTTAAAAGGTAACTGAGGGATTCCTGGGGAACATAATCACTAGCATTTGAAAAAGCAGACACTAATCAAAGGCAAGTGAAACGAGGTGGGTCTTCAAATGGGACTTAAAAATATTCAGAGTCTGAGCTGCACGGATGTGGAGGGGGAGGCAGTTCCAGAGTCTGGGGGCTGCTACTGCAAAGGCTCTGTCCCCCCTGGTTTTTAATCTGGAACTGGGCACCTCCAACAGCAGCTGGTCAGCTGACCATAGTGCTCTGGAGGGGGTATGGTGGGGTAAAAGATCAGAGGGGTAAGTGGGGGCCAGACCATGAAGAGATTTGTAAACAGTCAGTAGAAGTTTAAGATCAATGTGGTAATGGACGGGGAGCCAGTGGAGCGATGCGAGGACCGGGGTGATGTGCTAGCACTGTTTTAAAGAACACACACAGGTTGTGACGACTGGACTCATTGATGTTTGACAGGTATTTTCTTTTGGTCTCTTTAACTGCTCTGGTAGCAGTGCCAACGGTCCTTCAGGATTTGGAAGGAAGCCTGCGGCTTGTCCGTCTTCCACCTGCGCCCAGCTTTGCGGCACTCCTGCAAACCAGGGCTCAGATTTAGCTTTGGGCTGCACAGTGTTTAATGGAGCCACAGAGTCCAGTATGGTTCGGCAGGAGGAGTGAAACCAGGAGCTGAGCTCCTCTGTGCTAACAGAGGCAGGACGGACACAGAGCCGATCCAAAGCCTCACAGAACTGACCGGCAGTACAAGAGTTACAAATCCGACGTCTCTGAACAGGAGCGCTAGATTTAACCTCGAGAAGGCAACTTCAAACAAAACAGGCATATGATCAGAAATCACACCGCCACAGATAACCCATGAGAGACGACAGGGTCTAATGTGTGTCCATGTTCAAGACCACAAAATCCAGCTGATGAAATCTAAAACACACATCACCACATACCACAACATTTCTTATTATAAAGGCCTGTCTCTAATTGTGGACATACATTTATTATTATCCTTCTCTTGACTGTTATTTTATTGATTATTCAAATCGTTTTACTCTTTCTCATACGTATCTCCTTTTGTTCAGTTGTTTCATTTTCAAACTGTTTTTAATCATTTTCTGTTTTTGTTTCCTTTTTTTTTCATTTTTATTTTGTCTTGTCAGTCACTTTGTACCTTTATGTTGAAAAGGACCGAGCTACATTGCTAACCTGGTTGTTGTAAACATTCACAGCTTCGTCCAAAGCCAGGGGGGTCCAGCGGCCATCTCCCTCTGGAAGATTTGTTTCCTGTTTACAGTTGCTTTGTGGACTATTTTTCAAGCCATCAGTGATAATAGATAAAATAACACTTTATTAATTCCCCATAGGAGAAATTTGGGAATGCCTTAAAATCTGTACATCATCATAATCATCATCAATATCTATATTTACATCCCTGAAATCTAAATTTTGGCCATCTATATTTATATTTAAGCTATTTGTACATATATTCTGGCTATATATCTTTATATTGAGGCCATTTACTATAATTATCACTTCAAATTGTGTACAATATCGCTTTTAGCACCAGACTTTGTGATTTTATGGACAGGAGCCATAAATAATCCACTGAACTGTTCAGAATGTCACTGGTTATTTGAAGTGTCAGTCATCTGCAAAACCCAGGTGTGATTGGTTTCATCTTCACACAGAAGAGGAAAAAGAGGCCCCTCTGTTAAACTCAGACTATTATAGGCTTCTCTGGTTGCTAGGCTTCATATGGCAGATCGTGATTGGTCAAGTGAGGTGTCATTTGAAGAGAGTAACTGGAGACAAGATGGCGCCCTTCTGCAACCATTTCCGGAGGTTGTAATGGAGAAAACACTGAAGACAAGCAGAAGACGTGCTCGTCGCCTGCTAATGTTAAGGAGAAAACATCTTTTTGTGGGTTATTTTCACGTTTTGGACAAAATCTTTGAACTGTAGTGGATCCTCTGGACCTTTGTGGATGTTTCAGGCCATTTTTGCCAGAGTGTTGTTGATCTGCGGATCACTGAGAGATGTCAGTGGTGAGTTGCCTCAATGTGGCGTCAGTTTTAAAAATGTTGGCATGTATTGAGCCTCCTGTTGTGATTGTATCTAAAGAGAAATAAATAGTAGTAATAGAACTGTGCTCCATTAGTTAGCCTGTCCTGTCAGAGAGCCGGAGGGGAAAGTTATTTTAAAAACCTGACCGATATCTGGACTTCCTGAGATTTCGGGACTTCAAATTAGAAGCCAGCCACTGCATTGTGGGATATTTGTGCCAGCACAGTGGCCGTGTCTAACATACAGTACTACTGCGTATTCTAAGATAGTATGGAAGATTTTTTAATTTTATCTGAAACCATAGTGTGAACACAATAGTCTAAGAGGTGCGTACTATTCCACATATCTGTTATGTATGTGTGTGTGTGTATATATATATATATATATATATATATATTAGTGTAGCCATAGGCATGTTGGTGTGGAATATCTTGACTTCAGCCTTTATGTAGTTGTCCTGGAGGCCTGAAACTTTGGTGCTTTTGCACTTATTCACTGCAGCACTTCTTTAAAATGTTGTATTTTACTTCATTTTATGCATTCTGTGTTCCCTATTTGAACTCTATTTTATTACTGGCATTCAGTGGTTTTATCTAATGTTCTGCATTCTCTTTATTTTCATCCATATTCTCTTTTATTTTAACCATCATTATGAGGAGAAAACTTTGTTCTCCATCTTAGTTTTCAGGAATTTTCTGTCCCTTTTTTTATTATGTCCTCTTAGTTCATGTTAGTTCATGCTTTGAGCTCATTTCTTGGATGAAAGATGTTTCACAAACAAAGTTTAGTTAAAGTTTATTCTTCATATTATCATTTATAGTCACTCGATAGAATGTCCTCACTTTCATAGAATGTCCTCACTTTAATAGAATGTCCTCACTTTAATAGAATGTCCTCACTTTCATAGAATGTCCTCACTTTAATAGAATGTCCTCACTTTAATAGAATGTCCTCACTTTCATAGAATGTCCTCACTTTAATAGAATGTCCTCACTTTAATAGAATGTCCTCACTTTAATAGAATGTCCTCACTTTGATAAAATGTCCTCACTTTCATAGAATGTCCTCACTTTAATAGAATGTCCTCACTTTGATAAAATGTCCTCACTTTCATAGAATGTCCTCACTTTAATAGAATGTCCTCACTTTAATAGAATGTCCTCACTTTCATAGAATGTCCTCACTTTAATAGAATGTCCTCACTTTGATAAAATGTCCTCACTTTCATAGAATGTCCTCACTTTAATAGAATGTCCTCACTTTGATAAAATGTCCTCACTTTCATAGAATGTCCTCACTTTAATAGAATGTCCTCACTTTAATAGAATGTCCTTGCTTCGATAAAATGTCCTCACTTTGATAAAATGTCCTCACTTTCATAGAATGTCCTCACTTTAATAGAATGTCCTCACTTCGATAAAATGTCCTCACTTTCATAGAATGTCCTCACTTTAATAGAATGTCCTCACTTTAATAGAATGTCCTCACTTTGATAAAATGTCCTCACTTTAATAAAGTTTCCTCACTTTAATAGAATGTCCTCGCTTCGATAAAATGTCCTCACTTTCATAGAATGTCCTCACTTTCATAGAATGTCCTCACTTTAATAGAATGTCCTCACTTTCATAGAATGTCCTCACTTTAATAGAATGTCCTCACTTTAATAGAATGTCCTCACTTTGATAAAATGTCCTCACTTTAATAAAGTTTCCTCACTTTAATAGAATGTCCTCACTTTAATAGAATGTCCTCACTTTAATAGAAGGTCCTCACTTCGATAAAATGTCCTCACTTCGATAAAATGTCCTCACTTTCATAGAATGTCCTCACTTTAATAGAATGTCCTCACTTTAATAGAATGTCCTCACTTTCATAGAATGTCCTCACTTTAATAGAATGTCCTCACTTTCATAGAATGTCCTCACTTTAATAGAATGTCCTCACTTAGATAAAATGTCCTCGCTACGATAAAATGTCCTCACTTTGATAAAATGTCCTCACTTTCATAGAATGTCCTCACTTTAATAGAATGTCCTCGCTTCGATAAAATGTCCTCACTTCGATAAAATGTCCTCACTTTCATAGAATGTCCTCACTTTAATAGAATGTCCTCACTTTGATAAAATGTCCTCACTTTAATAAAGTTTCCTCACTTTAATAGAATGTCCTCGCTTCGATAAAATGTCCTCACTTTCACAGAATGTCCTCACTTTCATAGAATGTCCTCACTTTAATAGAATGTCCTCACTTTCATAGAATGTCCTCACTTTAATAGAATGTCCTCACTTTAATAGAATGTCCTCACTTTGATAAAATGTCCTCACTTTAATAAAGTTTCCTCACTTTAATAGAATGTCCTCACTTTCATAGAATGTCCTCACTTTCATAGAAGGTCCTCACTTTAATAGAATGTCCTCGCTTCGATAAAATGTCCTCACTTCGATAAAATGTCCTCACTTTCATAGAATGTCCTCACTTTAATAGAATGTCCTCACTTTAATAGAATGTCCTCACTTTGATAAAGTTTCCTCACTTTCATAGAATGTCCTCACTTTCATAGAATGTCCTCACTTTAATAGAATGTCCTCACTTTGATAAAATGTCCTCACTTTAATAAAGTTTCCTCACTTTCATAGAATGTCCTCACTTTCATAGAATGTCCTCACTTTAATAGAATGTCCTCACTTTAATAGAATGTCCTCACTTTAATAGAATGTCCTCACTTTGATAAAATGTCCTCACTTTAATAAAGTTTCCTCACTTTAATAGAATGTCCTCGCTTCGATAAAATGTCCTCACTTTCATAGAATGTCCTCACTTTCATAGAATGTCCTCACTTTCATAGAATGTCCTCACTTTCATAGAATGTCCTCACTTTAATAGAATGTCCTCGCTTCGATAAAATGTCCTCACTTTCATAGAATGTCCTCACTTTCATAGAATGTCCTCACTTTCATAGAATGTCCTCACTTTAATAGAATGTCCTCACTTTCATAGAATGTCCTCACTTTCATAGAATGTCCTCACTTTAATAGAATGTCCTCACTTCGATAAAATGTCCTCGCTACGATAAAATGTCCTCACTTTGATAAAATGTCCTCACTTTCATAGAATGTCCTCACTTTAATAAAGTTTCCTCACTTTAATAGAATGTCCTCGCTTCGATAAAATGTCCTCACTTCAAACAAACATATCCTGATCTGAAACAGGGGCTGCTGGGAGTCCTACCTGTCTCTACCTGCCCATGTGTTCAAAGGAAGAAGCAGAAGAAGAAAACTTACGGACAGACATGCCGGAGCACTCATCTGCAGGACGAGAGGACGGAGAGACGCTGCAGAGGGGCGACAGCAGAGAGACAAAGACCAGAGTCCCAAAAAGCAACTTCATCTTCTTCTTATCCTTCATTTCTTCAACTTTTTCTTCTTCTTTTCTTGTTCCTTCTCCCACTTCCTGTCACGCTTCTTCTGTTTCCAACAGTCTTCCTTCTCTCTCTGGGTGTTTTGTGTTTGTCTCAACAGCAGCTGCTCTCTTCCTCTTCCTCTAACAGTCCTGTGGCTTTACAGTACAGCAGCAGTAAAGTTGTAATACACAAGTAGTAGTATCAGTAGTATCAGTGATTTGAGGCTTAGCAGTCAGTTTGTGTTGCCTGATCTCAGAGCTGCTGTTGTCGACTCGCCTTGCATGTTGATGGAATCCAGATGTGTGTGTCTGTGTGTGTGTGTGTGTGTGTTTGTGTGTGTGTGTGTGCGCGCGCGCGCGCTTGTGAAGACCGGTAGAAAGACATCTGGTTCTTACTTCCTTAAAAATGTTTGAGAGTTCAGGTTAGAGCCAGGTTTAGGTTCAGTGTAGACTCAGTGTTTGTCTGTGAGGCTTACACTCACAACGCATTTTGTCCTCACAAGTACAGAAGTACACATGGCTGTGATTCAGGCAGGATGGAAACGTTTCAAATGTTTATCTTTCTTCATCAAACAAGAAATGTGTCTGGCCCGTCTGTTTGGCCGTACCTGACCATTCTCTGAACCCCACCCCTGAACAGTGATTGTCCAATCACACCTCAGCTGCAGCAACTGGTCACAGCAGGTCTTATTTAAAGCATCTGTATCTTGCCCAAGGACACTTCAGCATGTGGATGGCAAAGGCCAGGGATCGAACCACCGACCTCCTGATTGGCAGACGACCGCTCCACCTCCTGAGCCACAACTGCCCCTGTGAAGATTCTCAGTCACCCACGTCATGGTTTTCCAAGGAGGGCTGAACCTCTGAGCTACTGGACTTGGTTGTAGAGACTTGGAAATATTTTGAATCTCATTCGAGTGGCTGTGAGCCGTCCTCCGTGGGGGTCATCATCGAGGTCATTGATACCACCTGGGTTGTTAGTGTTCCTGGCTGTGTAACCACATTCTTTAGAGTCACCTTAAAGCTTTTGGATACCCTAACTCAAGGGTGGGAAACCTCTGGCCTCCGGACCATGTATGGCCCACAAGACCATTTGATGCACAAGGCAGCTCATTAAGAAAATTAGTTTTTTTCCAGCAATAAAGACAATTTTCTGAAGGGGTCCCTGAACACAACACACACAAAGCGTTGATATCACATCAGTGCATCATTAAGTAGATGTAAAATGTCGCGCTTTCCAGGAGAAACAGACTAGCAGTTTTTTTTTATTGTTGTTGTTATTGTTCAAGAAAAAGAAACGTCAGTGTGTCTCAGTCAGTTTGTGAGGACGAGCTCTCAGTGATGAAAGTCACACTGAAGAGTCATCACCGCTACAAACATGCTGAACTGGATGAGCTGTAGGGCAAATGCTGTGGACAGGTGGGGGGGGCTCATGGCCACCCTGATACAGTTCCATCCATCCATCCATTTTCTATACCGCGTATCCCTTTCGGGGGAACTGGCAACCTTGTTGCTGTGAGGCACGCGCACTACCTGCTGCGCCACCGTGCCCAGATACAGTTACTTATGAAAAATTTATGGGGGCGCCACTGAGTATGGCACTTTACGAATTTAATGGCCCATGACTGGAAAAAGGTTTCCTACCGATGATCTTACTGGAACTTCGTGAACAGATTCATGATTCACCCTAAGCAAAACAAATGCTACAGCACTGTTATTCCAGACATGTCTGGAACATTTGAGAAACTCAGGAGGATCCCCGAGTTTTCAAAGCCAGCCGAACACTAAGACAGAAACTCTTCCAGCTGAAAGTCCAAACACCAAACACAAGAAAAGAACAAGAAAAGTAATCTAGCGTCTGCAGTCCAGTACAGGGAGGTGTGTGCAGACGGTGTATCAGCAAACTTAACAACCATTAAACAAACGCATGGCTCAGCACAGGAGGACCAAGTCCTCAGGTCAAGACTCACAGTCCACCAGTTCACCTCCACCTGAAAGATAAGGGACACTCATCGGAGGACATACTTATTTTGGACAGAGAAGAGGTCTACGTCTCCACTTCTCCTCCACCTGCAATGCTCTCCTTTCTTCCCTTCACAGGAGATTTAACTATTTATGACTCTAATGACTGTCGTTACAGAGCCAGGAGTGCTAACGTGCGTGATAACAACCCCACAGAGGTTTAATATCTGGGACTCCACAAAAACCAGATAGAACTGAAGAAGCTACTTGGATCAGAGGGGGAGAGTTTTCAAGTTTCTACAGCCAAGTCCAGAAGCCCAAAAACCCTCCTTGGACAAAGAGACTCAAAAAGATCACAAAGACACTCAAAATGACCACAGAGTCAAAACAACTACAAAAGGCACAGCGTAACCCGTCGGTAGTTTGTTTGTCCATCTGTCTCTTGCCCTGCATCTCCCTGTCTTCCGGTCTCTATCAGCAGCTGATAAGCAGGTTTCCTGTCTCTGGAAGTCTTTAATAACTCTCTTGTCATTCTTCTGCAGCAGACCCTTTAAATCAACTCTGTCATTGCCATGACGATGGACACACAAGGACGCAGACAGCGACAGGTTAGAGGGAAAACATAAAGTAACTGATCTGAGTGCTGGAATATGAACTCATACAGGACCTGAGTGAAGTTCACACCTCACCCCTGCTGAAGTCCTGGAGGAGGGGTCCTTTCAGGGTCTTTAAGTCCTATAAGTGGTTCTTGAGGTGCACTGGGAGCTTCTACAGGTCACTTCCTGTCAGGCCACCGTCGAGTCCTGGTGTGGTTACCTTGAATTTCTCTGCCTTACTCTAAAAAAATGATCATGGCTGAACTGAGCTTTCTGCTGCAGTTTCTGACTGTGTCCACCAGATGTCAGTCCTAACCAATCATCGTCACCATCACCATAATCATCATCATCGCTGCCTCTTTCTGTCCTTCTTCTCTTCATCACAGCTCTGTGATGTCTGCAGTGAAACAAACACACTCCCTGTTTGTCATCAGTTCATCAGAGGAGACATTGTCCACGTCTGCAAAGACATTTCACCAAAACTTCATGAGACTTTCAGGCTGTTTGCCAGCGACAAAACGTCCTGGATGGTTTCATCAGGAGAGGAGAAATTAACAACTGCACACCAGGAACACACAATTTGAGCTCAAATGTATAATTGATTAATCAGTTAATTGGTTTTCAGAAAGTTTCCAAAGCAAACAACTTTTAAACATCCTGGATCATTTTGGTCTCTCTTTGGGCTTAGTATCTCTGAGGTTGTGGTGACGGATGTTGCTCTCTCTGATCATTACTGTGTGTCATTTAAAATGGCCACACCTGCTATTCTTAACAAAAGTGGAACAGAGGTAATCAAAAGCGTTATATTAATGATAACACCTGTGCAGTCTTCACTCAGTCTTTTACACCATCACCAACACTCAGCGTCAACTGATGACCTTGTAAATGATTTCAGTTCCAAAGTTATGACTATTATTGACTCCATCGCCCCAGTTAAGACCAAAGTTTTGTCAGGAAGGAAAAAGGCACCTTGGAGAAACACCACACTGGTTAAAGTCCAGAAAAGAGTCTGCAGACAGGCAGAGCGCAGCTGGCGAAAAACCAAACTCCAGGTTCATTATGAGATTTACAAAAACAGTCTCCACACCTATAACCATGAACTAAAGAAGGCAAGGCGAGCATTCCTCTCAGAGATTATCAACAGAAACTGTAATAATGCCCGCACTTTGTTTTCTGTTGTGGACAGACTGACAAACCCCACAGCATCAGTCCCTCCTGAGCTGCTGTCCAACAAGTCATGCAATGATTCTGCAGCCTTTTCTACAAATAAAAATTCAAGGATAAGACAAACAGTGTGCAGCTCCAACTCAGACAAAATGATAAGTCCATCTGTGCCTTCTTGTTCTCCAGTTAATCTAGCACATTTTAACCTTCTAGATCATACAAGGCTGACAGAAACTGTATCACAGTTAAAATCTACAACATGCTGCCTTGATACTCTGCCAACAAACTTTTTTAAAAATGTTTTTCACTGCATAGCTCCAGATGTGTTACAGATAATAAATAATTCTCTTCAGTCCGGTCAGTTTCTCCAGGCCTTGAAAACTGCAGTAATAAAACTTCTCCTAAAAAAAACTAATCTGGATGCTTCAGTAAAGTAACTACAGGCCAATATCAAATCTTCCCTTTCTAAGAAAAATGTTGTTTTTCAACAAACGCATGCTTTCATGATGCAGAACAATCGTTTTAATGCTTTTCAGTCTGGATTTCGTCCACAGCACAGCACTGAGACTGTACTTATCAAAGTTTTAAATGACATACATCTGAATAATGATGCTTCCAAAACCTCAGTTTTAGTATTATTAGATCTCAGTGCTGCCTTTGACACGGTTGATCAGGACAGACTTCTTGACAGACTGGAAAAGTGGATGGGACTTACTGGCACTGTACTACACTGGTTCAAATCTATTTACAAGATAGAGACTACTTTGTGTCAGTTGGTGAGCATGTGTCTGAACGAAAGAAGATGATGTGTGGGGGGCCACAAGGGTCCATTCTCGGACCACTTCTTTTCAATATCTACATGTTGCCCCTAGCTCAGATTATGGAGCATCTTAATATTTCTTATCATACTTACGCAGATGATACACAACTTTATATTTCTGTGTCATCACATGACTACAGTCCCTTACTTTCACTGAGTGAGTGTATTCATCAAATCAATGAGTGGATGTGCCAGAATTTTCTTCAGCTTAATGCAGATAAGACAGAAGTGATTGTTTTTGGCCCAAAAAATGAAAGGTCAAAGATCAGCGCTCAGCTTAACTCCATGTCACTGACAACAGCAGATAAAGCCAGAAATCTTGGTGTAATTATTGATTCGGACCTGAATTTTAACAACCATTTAAAGCTCATTACCAAATCAGCCTACTACCACCTGAAAAACATAACCAGAATCAAGGGATGTCTGTCCAAAGAAGACATGGAAAGACTTGTTCATGCATTCATCTTCAGTAGGTTGGACTATTGCAATGGAGTCTTTACTGGCCCAAACAAAAAATCAATTAGGCAACTACAGCTGATCCAAAATGCTGCTGCACGAGTCCTTACAAACAGCAGAAAAATGGACCATATCACACCAGTCCTCAGATCACTACACTGGCTTCCTGTGAGTCCAAGAATAGATTTTAAAATCTTACTGTTGGTCTACAAAGCATTTAATGGTCTAAGACCAAAATATATTCTAGCTTTATTAACTCCATATGAAGCATCCAGAGCCCTCAGGTCATCAGGGACAGGTCTATTGTGTGTTCCCAGAATGAGAAGCAAACAAAGTGAAGCAGCTTTCAGTTATCATGCTCCTCACCTGTGGAACATTCTCCCTGCACACCTGAGGTCTGCACCACCTGTCAGCTCATTTAAATCAGGGTTGAAAACATTATTATTTGCTACAGCTTTTACTTAAAGTAAATGTATCTGCTCAATGATTTGAATCATTCTAAATCCTAAATTATTGTCTTTTACTGGCTTCTGTTTTTAATTTTCCTTTAAATGTATTTTATTTTTTATTTTTCTATTCTCTTCTAATTTCTGTCTTTCTCTCTTTCTGTGAAATGTGGATGGATGGATATTTAAATGTAAATAAAATAGAAAGAAAATTTTTGAACATCAGCTCAGGAAGATGAGTGTGACGTGATTGAAACATCCAGGACACTGATTGGACGCTGGGAGGGAAAGTCTGTAGTGATTGGTTTAGTTTAGTGTGTTAAAATAAAGTTCAACAAATATCAGTGACATCAGTAAGATGCTTATAGCAACATGAATATTTTAATTGTTAACAGTTATTTCGCAGCTTTTCTTGCAGTTTAACGTAACCACTGACAGACAGGTCGACGCTCTCTCGGCAGGTATCGCGACAGCTGACTCAAATCTCAGCTACCTTAACGTGAAGGTATAGCACACGCGCCCTGTCGGTCGTCTCCCGTGCCGTGGCTCTGCGCCTGCGCAGTGAGCCCCAAACGGAGAGACGGGGCTCAAGCCTCCGCACCGTACAATAGCGAACGGCAACAAAAACAGAACAAATCACCCAACGACAGCTGGAACAACCGTCCGTAAATCCACCGTGAACCCCCGGACATTCCCGGGGACAACAGCGAGAGAGAGGGGCGGGAGGAGAGCGGAGGCAGACGGGGGTCGGTAGACCGGGAGCCTGCCTGTCTCCGCCTGCAGACGGTAAGACAAAGCGGAATGAAGCGGCAGCCAGCACCGCTTTCGAACGACGTTTAAACACTGAGTCACGGTGCTGGATTCACCGCTGCGTCCTAAAATGAGCGCTTGTTAAACGGAGTTCTGAATGTAAAGTGCGATAACGGGGGGGTTTCAGGACTGAAGACATGGCGGTGTGACGGTCCAGATGTTGGCCTGCTGATGATGCTCCATGTTCTGACAGGCGGCAGACACACTGACACCACTGTCCCGATGTCCTCACACTGTGTGTCCTGGCCCTGACAGTCTAAACCCAGGGTTTACCGATTGGAAGGACGACAGGAAACACATGCTGGGACATAACGGAGACCTGTGGGGGACATACAGAGACATAAAGCAGCGTTGAGAGACAGAAGGAAGACACAGAGATTCTGAGTTTCAGGTGATTTTCTGAATATCATCATCATGAATATTAATTAGATCAGATGAAAAAATACAAATAGACAATATGAAGAGACATGAAGAAAACCTTTGGAGGACATGACAAGATAAAAGTCCATGCTTCGGAGGGCAGAGTGACATTAAAGCAGATGTTGAAGTCAAGCGAAGCCTTTTTAGAGCAGTAGACCAAAGACATTTCGGACATTTGCTTAATATAAAGAAGACAAAGCAGATAATGAAGTCTCTGAGGACATCAGTTGACATTAAGAGCCCACATTAAGATATGTTCAGAACAATAAGAGACAAACGAGAGGCTTTGAAGACAAACAGAGAGAGACTGTATTTGAAGGACATGAACGGGGATTAAGAATAAATTTTGAGAACACACTAACATATGAGGAGACAAAGAGACAAAAGACATTATGAAAACTTTGAGAGACATGGAGACATTTTGAGGAACCTATAGAGAGGACACAAACTGACACTAAACCAAATTTTCAGCACTGAAGTATTAGGATGTAAAGAGTCATTAAGATATGTTGAGGACATGCAGGAGACAGGAGGACAGCACATTGTTGGACTCGTTCTGGTCTAAAGGACTTTTTTTTTTGCTTCCTAACAGTTTGGATGTAACGAGAGGACGACATGACGTCCCTGATTTGGACCCAACTCCCCGTCCGGACGGTCCAGGTCCTGATCCTGGTCCTGGTCCTGGTCCTGGTCCTGTCCCACTCGGTGTCGGCGGCCCGCTCTGACAGAAACATGATGTCGGAGGAGTACGTGGGCGTCACGGTGAACGCCACAGTGCTGGACGGACGAGGAAACACCATCCACGTGATGAGCAGTGACGACGGCACGTACGGACAGAACTCACCGAAAATAGACACCAGGGGGGTCGTCATCGCGCCTGCACCGCATCACGGAGGTACTGACATCACGGCACACCTGAGGTCACAACACATTAGGTTTCATTTCATCAGAGAAGCTTCGGGTACATCCACTTTTGCTCACTTGCGTCATTTCCCTCTCGGGACTCTCGAGTTTCATGTTCTGACGACCGCGTGTTTCTGACTAATCAGGTTTTGTCTACCGGCTTGAGGGGTCGGCATAAATACTACAACACCCATGAGCCCCAGTTGCCGTGGCCTTGAAGAAGAGGCCAATCAGAGCAGCTGTGAATTCAAAAGGCTTTTTCTTCATCGTCACAGTTGAAAACAAAATGTGTCGCCATAGTTACTGAAGTCGCCCACAATGACCCGGAGCCAGTTTAAGCTGCAGATTGTTTTCATGTGTCTGAAAAACATCATTTCTAAATGCGCCTGGGAGTTGGAGGTAACTTCTACCAACACAGTACTTCATGTTTGTTCAGTGTGACGAAGGACTTTAACTCTGACAGCATCGTGTGTCTGAGTTCATCAGACTGCGGGAGAACGTCCTGACCTTTAAAATCTTCAAACCACCTCGGTCTAATTCCCGCATGTCTGACCTCAGTAACTTTTTACCTTGTTTTCAGCTAGTGAAAGCAGTTATTGTACAGAACATTTCAGCTGCTCCTGTGGACACCTGGTCCTGAGTGGAGGTGAGAGACGGACATTCAACCAAACAACCAGTTATCGCCAAAGTCTCTTCTCTTGTAAGACTAAAAATACTGTTTGAAAACAGTTGGGACAAAGGTTAAACCTCACCCTTGTGTCGCTTGTCTGCTTGTTTTCTGGCGTGGTGTCTTCTTTGCCTCATTGTGGTGCCCTGAACTGTCAAATGGGGGGGCGGCTGTGGCTCAGGAGGTAGAGCGGTCATCCAGTGATCAGGAGGTCGGTGGCTCGATCCCTGGCCTCGGCAGTCTACGTGCTGAAGTATCATTAGGCGAGATACTGAACCCCTAAACTGGCCCGATGCTGCGCCATCGGTGTGTGAATTCATATGTACGTTGCTTTGGATAAAAGCGTCTGCAGGTGACTGATTGGAATTGTAAGTGCTCATGACTGCCCCCTGAGGCCGGAGGCCGGTAGTCGTCTTTACACCCAAAGGCCCAAAAAGCAATCTCCAGCCAGCGACGTATGTTATTCCGCTTTTTTAGATTCAGATGCATCCGAAAGTAAAAGACTGATAATGAAATGATCGACAGTCTTTTCCGACAGCTGTTCATGGCAGATGTGTTGAAATACTGTGAAAGCAAAGTGACCACAAAGCTAAATTCAACTACGTTTTCTTCTTCTGTTATCAAAAGTATTATTTGCTGGATTATGTCTCTTTGTTCAGAGGACAAAACAGCTGTAAAACGTCTCTAAAATGACTGTCCAGTCTCTTTTGGCCAGCTACACACTGACCGCTGCCATCAGTCGTTGTGTATTCCAACTCTTTCTACTTTTGTCATGGTTGTAGTTTTTGATGTGTATTATGTGTACAAATGAGTTGTGTGTCCTACGGTTTGTAAACTCAACTTGCCGTTTGTGAGACGAATAATGAATTTAATTAAATTCATCAGAAGACATAGACATAGACAAACTATAAAAGACAAACTTTTAGAAGTGTTTTCAAACAGTGTTTCTTAATTTTCCAAGAGAAAAGACTCAAGTGATGAAGCCTGACTGCTTGTTTTGTGAAATGTTCGTGTGGTGAAGTCAAGCAGCAACCTGAAAAATGAAGCCATCATGGAGGTGTTAAAAACTGCAGTTCCTTCAATGGCCTGTTGAGGCTGGCTACAAAAGTGAGCCGGTCCCCATAGACCCCCATATTAAAATGCCCAACTTTACAGCAGAAAGGTGTTTTCAGGTTAGTACAAAGAATGTTTGTGTTCTGAAGCTGCACAGTGGCGAATTGTTGTACAGCTCGCTTGATTAACTGCTAGGTTAACTAGATTAACTGCTGCCGCCTCAGCTCCACCCATGCTTCACCTGTTTGTGCAATTTTGGATTAGCCGGGAGTTTGGTGGAGTCAGGCACTACCAAGACGATGACGGCTGGAGTCACTGAGCCTCACAGTCACTCTTCACAAACCTTAGGGTGTCTTCAGAGACTATGTCCATGTTTCTGTGTCTTTGTTGTTGGTTTGCATCTCTGTGTGGTTGGTGTCTGTCTCTCTGTGGTTGGTGTTTGTCTCTCTGTGGTTGGTGTCTGTCTCTCTGTGGTTGGTGTTTGTCTCTCTGTGGTTGGTGTTTGTCTCTCTGTGGTTGGTGTCTGTCTCTCTGTGGTTGGTGTTTGTCTCTCTGTGGTTGGTGTCTGTCTCTCTGTGGTTGGTGTCTGTCTCTCTGTGGTTGGTGTTTGTCTCTCTGTGGTTGGTGCCTGTCTCTCTGTGGTTGGTGTCTGTCTCTCTGTGGTTGGTGTCTGTCTCTCTGTGGTTGGTGTTTGTCTCTCTGTGGTTGGTGCCTGTCTCTCTGTGGTTGGTGTTTGTCTCTCTGTGGTTGGTGTCTGTCTCTCTGTGGTTGGTGTTTGTCTCTCTGTGGTTGGTGTTTGTCTCTCTGTGGTTGGTGTTTGTCTCTCTGTGGTTGGTGTTTGTCTCTCTGTGGTTGGTGTTTGTCTCTCTGTGGTTGGTGTTTGTCTCTCTGTGGTTGGTGTTTGTCTCTCTGTGGTTGGTGTCTGTCTCTCTGTGGTTGGTGCCTGTCTCTCTGTGGTTGGTGTTTGTCTCTCTGTGGTTGGTGCCTGTCTCTCTGTGGTTGGTGTCTGTCTCTCTGTGGTTGGTGTCTGTCTCTCTGTGGTTGGTGTTTGTCTCTCTGTGGTTGGTGCCTGTCTCTCTGTGGTTGGTGTCTGTCTCTCTGTGGTTGGTGTCTGTCTCTCTGTGGTTGGTGTTTGTCTCTCTGTGGTTGGTGCCTGTCTCTCTGTGGTTGGTGTTTGTCTCTCTGTGGTTGGTGTCTGTCTCTCTGTGGTTGGTGTCTGTCTCTCTGTGGTTGGTGTCTGTCTCTCTGTGGTTGGTGTCTGTCTCTCTGTGGTTGGTGTTTGTCTCTCTGTGGTTGGTGTTTGTCTCTCTGTGGTTGGTGTCTGTCTCTCTGTGGTTGTGTTGTGTCTCTCTGTGGTTGGTGTCTGTCTCTCTGTAGTTGGTGTTTGTCTCTCTGTGGTTGGTGTTTGTCTCTCTGTGGATGGTGTCTGTCTCTCTGTGGTTGGTGTTTGTCTCTCTGTGGTTGGTGTCTGTCTCTCTGTGGTTGGTGTTTGTCTCTCTGTGGTTGTGTTGTGTCTCTCTGTGGTTGGTGTCTGTCTCTCTGTGGTTGGTGTTTGTCTCTCTGTGGTTGGTGTCTGTCTCTCTGTGGTTGGTGTCTGTCTCTCTGTGGTTTGTGTTTGTCTCTCTGTGGTTGGTGTCTGTCTCTCTGTGGTTGGTGCCTGTCTCTCTGTGGTTGGTGCCTGTCTCTCTGTGGTTGGTGCCTGTCTCTCTGTGGTTGGTGCCTGTCTCTCTGTGGTTGGTGCCTGTCTCTCTGTGGTTGGTGCCTGTCTCTCTGTGGTTGGTGTCTGTCTCTCTGTGGTTGGTGCCTGTCTCTCTGTGGTTGGTGTTTGTCTCTCTGTGGTTGGTGCCTGTCTCTCTGTGGTTGGTGTTTGTCTCTCTGTGGTTGGTGCCTGTCTCTCTGTGGTTGGTGTTTGTCTCTCTGTGGTTGGTGCCTGTCTCTCTGTGGTTGGTGTTTGTCTCTCTGTGGTTGGTGCCTGTCTCTCTGTGGTTGGTGCCTGTCTCTCTGTGGTTGGTGTCTGTCTCTCTGTGGTTGGTGTGTGTCTCTCTGTGGTTGGTGTCTGTCTCTCTGTGGTTGGTGTTTGTCTCTCTGTGGTTGGTGCCTGTCTCTCTGTGGTTGGTGCCTGTCTCTCTGTGGTTGGTGTTTGTCTCTCTGTGGTTGGTGCCTGTCTCTCTGTGGTTGGTGTTTGTCTCTCTGTGGTTGGTGCCTGTCTCTCTGTGGTTGGTGTTTGTCTCTCTGTGGTTGGTGTTTGTCTCTCTGTGGTTGGTGCCTGTCTCTCTGTGGTTGTGTTGTGTCTCTCTGTGGTTGGTGTTTGTCTCTCTGTGGTTGGTGCCTGTCTCTCTGTGGTTGGTGTTTGTCTCTCTGTGGTTGGTGTCTGTCTCTCTGTGGTTGGTGTTTGTCTCTCTGTGGTTGGTGTTTGTCTCTCTGTGGTTGGTGTCTGTCTCTCTGTGGTTGGTGTTTGTCTCTCTGTGGTTGGTGCCTGTCTCTCTGTGGTTGGTGTTTGTCTCTCTGTGGTTGGTGCCTGTCTCTCTGTGGTTGGTGTTTGTCTCTCTGTGGTTGGTGTCTGTCTCTCTGTGGTTGGTGTCTGTCTCTCTGTGGTTGGTGCCTGTCTCTCTGTGGTTGGTGTTTGTCTCTCTGTGGTTGGTGTCTGTCTCTCTGTGGTTGGTGTCTGTCTCTCTGTGGTTTGTGTTTGTCTCTCTGTGGTTGGTGCCTGTCTCTCTGTGGTTGGTGTTTGTCTCTCTGTGGTTGGTGTCTGTCTCTCTGTGGTTGGTGTCTGTCTCTCTGTGGTTGGTGCCTGTCTCTCTGTGGTTGGTGCCTGTCTCTCTGTGGTTGGTGCCTGTCTCTCTGTGGTTGGTGTCTGTCTCTCTGTGGTTGGTGCCTGTCTCTCTGTGGTTGGTGTTTGTCTCTCTGTGGTTGGTGCCTGTCTCTCTGTGGTTGGTGTTTGTCTCTCTGTGGTTGGTGTTTGTCTCTCTGTGGTTGGTGTGTGTCTCTCTGTGGTTGGTGTGTGTCTCTCTGTGGTTGGTGTCTGTCTCTCTGTGGTTGGTGTCTGTCTCTCTGTGGTTGGTGTCTGTCTCTCTGTGGTTTGTGTTTGTCTCTCTGTGGTTGGTGCCTGTCTCTCTGTGGTTGGTGTTTGTCTCTCTGTGGTTGGTGCCTGTCTCTCTGTGGTTGGTGCCTGTCTCTCTGTGGTTGGTGTTTGTCTCTCTGTGGTTGGTGCCTGTCTCTCTGTGGTTGGTGCCTGTCTCTCTGTGGTTGGTGTCTGTCTCTCTGTGGTTGGTGCCTGTCTCTCTGTGGTTGGTGCCTGTCTCTCTGTGGTTGGTGTTTGTCTCTCTGTGGTTGGTGCCTGTCTCTCTGTGGTTGGTGTTTGTCTCTCTGTGGTTGGTGCCTGTCTCTCTGTGGTTGGTGCCTGTCTCTCTGTGGTTGGTATTTGTCTCTCTGTGGTTGGTGCCTGTCTCTCTGTGGTTGGTGCCTGTCTCTCTGTGGTTGGTGTCTGTCTCTCTGTGGTTGGTGTTTGTCTCTCTGTGGTTGGTGCCTGTCTCTCTGTGGTTGGTGTTTGTCTCTCTGTGGTTGATGCCTGTCTCTCTGTGGTTGGTGCCTGTCTCTCTGTGGTTGGTGCCTGTCTCTCTGTGGTTGGTGTGTAGTGGATGCTGTTGCAGATGATGTAGTTTGTGTAATGTAGTGTGAGGCAGATGTAGTGTGTGTATTGTGTGTAGAGCAGTAGATGTAGCAGATGAGTGGATTGTGTGGATGGAGTGGATGTAGCAGATGTAGCAGGTGTTGCCATTGTAGCAGATGAAGCAGATGTAGTGGGTGTAGCTGGCGTAGTGCTGCAGCACTGTGGTGGCTCTGGAGCTGCCTTCAGGCTGGAGAAGGTCAGAACATCTCTGCTCTGTAGTGTCAGGTCACAGTCTGATGTAGCGGATGTAGCAGGTGTAGCAGGTGTGGTGCTTGGGCACTGTAGAGGCTCTGTAGCTGCCTTCAGGCTGGTGAAGGTCCCAGTGTGTGTGCACTGGAGTGTCGGGTTTCAGTCTGATGTAGTGAATGTAGCAGCTGCAGTGAGTGTAGTGTCTGTAGCGGGTGTAGCGGGTGTAGCGGGTGTGGTGTTTAGGCTCTGCAGAGCCTCTCTGGCTGCCTTCAGGCTGGTGAAGAAGATTCAGATTTCAGTCTGATGTAGTGGATGTAGCAGCTGCAGTGAGTGTAGTGTCTGTAGCGGGTGTAGCAGGTGTAGCGGGCGTGGTGTTAAGGCTCTGCAGAGCCCCTTCAGGCTGGTGAAGGGGTGTCGGCTTACAGTCAGACGGTTGAAGGACACTGCAGCAGCTGGACGGAGCAGCAGCTCAACTCTCTGTGATGCTTTAATGTCTCATTTCACTGCTCCGAACATCAAAGTGATGCTTTCAGGTAAATCAAGACTTCATCAACGCAGCTGCACATAAACACAGAAAGAAATGATGAGTCCAAATTATTTCCAGTGACCAAAATGAAGTCCGTGAAACCTGAGAACGGAGCTGAAAAATTGACTTTGAGGTGGAGTCACAGAATTAGTTTAATCCTAATAAGACCTGAAGAAAAGCCGCAGCAGAGCAGTTTGTCTACAGGAAACTGTGAATAAACATTCTTTTTCTCTTCAGTGCTTTTTGTCAGTTGACACAAAGCTGAGCAGCAGAGTTTTTGATCAGTTTCTCATGTATGAACATTCACCGTTTCCTTCGGCCTCCTGTGACATCACACTGAACCAATCAGAAACGTTTCTGTTTGAAACTCCTAAAAACTTCATTTATTGTCACAGTGACAACTGCGAAGAATTTAGGGACTTCATCTACCAATCATAACATCATTAAAAGATTCAAAGAATCTGGAGGAAGGCTGATAATCAACACTGAATGCCCGTGACCTTTGACCCCTCAGACAGCACTGCATTCAATGTACGTATGAAGGATATGATGACATGGGCTGGAGGACACTGTGTCAGTGAACACGGTTCATCACTGCAGACCTGGATCTGTTTCTGAGCGTAGAGACGGTGGAGCTGCTCACTGGTCCTCACTGATTCAAGACCAGAGATTAGGGATCGACCAATCATCAGCCTGGCCGATAATATCGGCCGATATTCAGCATTTTTTCGATGATTGGCATCGGCCATTTTTCCACCGATAACCGATAAAATTAATGAATGTATTTTAAAACGCGCTCCTTTGGCTCTGATGCAGCCGTCTCTCCGCCCGCAGTCACCACTCTTGGCTGTGTAACAATGTCCCGCCCACAGCCCTCACTGATTGGCTACATGGCACAAGTGAGTCAGTGACAGCCAATCGACACTGAAGCCTCCACATGCAGCGCCACAGACACGGAGAAGCAGACGACTGCTCCGGTGATCCAGCAGAGATAAGGCGACAGAGTCGAAGTTCCATAAAATGAAGTATGATGAAGTTTTAAAAATAGTACAACCTTAATCAATTTCAGTGATAACATGCAAGCCCAGAGCTGACATTTCACCGACCTGCTTGTCTAATCACATCAAGCATACGACTTTGCAAGATAAATAGTCACGCAGCAAAAAAAAAAAAAAAAAGACGTAACCAAGTGAACATGACCTGAAGCTCCTTACTTCACAATAATAAAAAAGACATGACGACATAGCGGTAGGTGGACTATAGCAAGTAAAAGGGAGGAAAACCTGCTGAATTCTGCTGTTTGGCTTTATGAAACTATTCACAATTTCAACAAGGCGTGTTTCATGATGACCCACCGCTACGTTATAACTGCTGATTCCAGCCTATAAGTTAAACAGTACTGCACGCTAACGTGTCCCAGTTTGTTTCCAGTCGCCTCCCTCAGCGCTCGCGCTCTCACCACACTACGATGCAGCAACGTAACTACTGGTGTTAAATGATCGTCTTTAGCCCGTCACTCGTAAAGTCCAGGGATGAGTCAGGCAGAGCACACGTCGAGGAGATTATTCTCAGTGTGTTTTCTTTTCAATCAAGAAATTTACCGTCGCGTCTACAACTCACGTGTGTAATGAAGCCTTTATTGTTTGCATTTACAGTTGCCAAGTGCCTTATTCTTATTTATGTAATACGACATACAGTACAAGCACAAGAGTTTACATCTAGCCTACTGTTCTGAGATTCAGAATATGCCTTTATCACTCTAAATATATAGAAATAAATCTAATAATAAATAAGGAACTATAGGTGAAACTCCTGAGCCCCTGAAAGTTTCATCTTTATTTACTCATTCTGCTGTTTTATGTAAAAACTGAATCTGAAAAGTAAATACTAAAGCTATCAAATGAAGTGAGCCAAGGTTCAACCCTCTTTATTGGTTTGCTCTTCATCATTAAGGGAAAGGGAAAGGAATCCTTAATCATCACTTTTTATTTTAAAATGATTCAACTTAAAGGCGTTTCAATTAAGAGTTTGTGTTTGTGTTATTTTACAATCTTTTTACATCTTTTTTTTTCAGTGTACACAAAACAAACAAACAGTATACTGTATTCATTCTAGTCCCAGGTGTGTTACTCTAAATTTTGACCCCAAAATTTTCATTCTTACCGCAAACGAATATCGGTTCTAAATATCGGCTATCGGTTTCGCTTGATTATTAATAATATAATAAATAGTATCAGTATCAGCCCCGAAAAATCCATATCGGTCGATCTCTACCAGAGATATTCCAGTGAAACCAGTGCAGAACAGCACAAGAGAGTGCATGTTTATTTGGATCACACACACGTATCATGTCTGTTAATACAGAGTAAAACATTACAATGAAAATGAAAATGGAAATATTGTGTACAGTAACCATGCTAATGGTATGTCTCTTCAGTGGTGGACCGGCAGGGCTGCGACCCCAGCACTCGTTTCCTGGTTCCTCCTCGGAGTGTCCACTGGGTGGCGCTGCTGCAGAGAGGAAACTGCACCTTTAAAGAGAAGATCCTGAAAGCGGCAGCGTACAACGCCACGGCCGTTCTCATCTACAACAACTCCACCGACAAGACGGTCAAGATGGGACACGAAGGTCAGAGTCTGCATGTTCTACTGTCCCGAGCACAACGCCGACACCTCGTTAGCTTTACGTTGGTGAACGCATGTCATTACAGGGGGAGGTGGGGTACGAAACCTTCGCCGAGCTCGTCTACTACACTACAGGATCTGGTCTGTGGTGGACATTCAGTAAGACGAAGACAGAAGCTTGATTAGACTGTTAGAGTCAACAGTCTCACTCCTAAGAATCATATGAACACGTGTAAACACATGTTGATCTCATTCAGTGTGACTTAACTTCCTGAGGAGATCGTTATTTATGATGTTAGGGAACGATACCAAAAACGTGCGATATGATAATACCTCAATATAAAGTCCATGATTCAATATTTATTGCGATATTTAAAAAAACAAAGAAATATGGCTTAGGAAAAATGTCCGTCATTAATACATTAGTGTGTACAGCATCCATCCATCCATTTTCTATGCTGCTTATTCCTTTCGGGGTCGTTGGGGGGGGGCTGGAGCCTATCTCAGCTGTCAACGGGCAGGAGGCGGGGTACACCCTGGACCGGTCGCCAGCCAGTCACAGGGCAACATAGAAACACAAACAACCCTTCATAGGGGCAATTTAGAGACACCAATTACAATTCAAAGAGCTGTTCCATCAGGGGACACGTCCAGAATCGGTCTATGTGCCGGCAGCCTTAACGGTCTCTGTTTGGCGGTCTGCTCGGCCGTGGTCGTCGACCTCAGGTGAAAAACGGCATCACGTGCCTCAGCCGACCGAGCAGATGGCTGCAGCGGCCTACGTTCAAACCTGCGGTGGAGTGTGTGCAAAGGTTAGCTCATCGTAAAAGTTCAGACTCGACTGAAAGTAAATGAAACTCAAACCATCTTTTCTTTCACTGTTAACAATCAGCACCTCTGCTTTGGTTCTCGAGTCAGATGTTCACATGTTCCGTCTCTAAATGCTACTTTTCCTCGCTGCTCTCCTGAATCACGGCCCGCTGTGCCTTCATCGTCTCCTGAGTCAGAGTCCTGGTCGGAGCTTCTCTAAATCACCTAGGCGCTGTTTTCCCTTTCACCAAACTGGCCTCCTTGGTCTCCTTTGTTGTTCCGTCCTGATCCTGCCCTGTTCACTGGGACGCTGTGGAGCCCGGTTCTGGTTCCAGCAGCGTAGACACCAACAACCCCCCGGTGATCCGAGCTCTGACTCCAGTCAGCTAACGTGACCACTAGCTGCATGGCTAACTGAGCTAACTGGCTAACAGCAAGTACAGCAAAGAGTACAGGTAGCGGCTTCTCTGCTGATACGTTGCCTCGTTTGTTCGGAGGGACCTTCGGCAGATGGCCAATCTGCACGTCGTACTTTTACTTTTAAAATACAAGGAGGGCATTTGAACGAGAGGAGGAGCAACCAGGACACAGACAGACCGGAGGTCACTGTGACTCCAAGTACTGCAGGGAGGAAAATGAGCCGTGTGCAGAGGAAAGACCACTGACTGCTGCTGGCTGCTCAGCGGGTACAGCACACTGGGCGTTCGAGGAAGAGGAGGAGGGTGATGAAGATGAATGTGAGGAGTGACTTCCTGGGGATCAATGTCGAGTTCTAAGTATAGACAAGAAAGTGTCATTAATTGATGAGGTCACTCTGACCTCACAGTGTGTGTGTGTGTGTGTGTGTGTGTGTGTGTGTGTGTGTGTGTGTGTGTGTGTGTGTGTGTGTGTGTGTGTGTGTGTGTGTGTGTGTGTGTGTGTGTGTGTGTGTGCTGTATGAGAGCAGAGAGGGGAAAAAACACTTTTTATGTTTCTGACTGTCAAACTGGAGTCTGTTCTCATGATGGTGGACAATATGGACCATTGCATTCTGGGAACCATAGTTCTCATACTGCAGTACTGACGGCATCACAACCAATATGTTGCAGTACTGTTTACAGTACTGTTGTAGTGTCACACTGCAGTTCAGTGCAGTAAGGCTGCCACCAAATATTCTAAATTTGAATGAATATTTGTAAATTGTAAAAAAATCCATACATTTGATTGTAAATTAATATTGGAATGTGAAAAAGCTGCAAAGCACCGAGTCACAAAACCAGCTTCCATTGTACTTTTTCTTTTGTCGTTTTTTATTGGATTTATTGTTTTTTTATTGTTTAAATCAATGCAGATTTGTAAATGTAGATGTGAAAATATTCCGACTCCTCGTAAAGTCTTATCTTGTCTTGTCTTGTCTTGTCTTATCTTATCTTATCTTATCTTATCTTATCTTATCTTATCTTATCTTATCTTGTCTTATCTTATCTTATCTTATCTTATCTTATCTTATCTTATCTTATCTTATCTTATCTTATCTTATCTTATCTTATCTTATCTCTTTCACCGTTTGTCTGATGTCCACCCTCATTGTCCCTCTTCTCCCGAGTTTCTCAAGAGTTTATTTCAGTCAATCCAGAATTGCGGACGATTGTTGGAATAGTGAAAAGACAAACCAGCAAGGTTTTGTTTGTTTGTTTGTTTGTTTGTTTGTTGTTTTTTGGTCACATTTGAATGAAGAGTGTTTTACGATGATAAAATTACTGTTTTTTTGGGTTTGGCAAGAGCGATATGACCAAAATAAACAAAACAGATCTTACTCTTGAAAACATATGTAAAAACACTGCAGTACAGTGTAGTACTGTTACACTGCTTCTATACTGCCTCTTGTTTTGTTCCTTGTCTCGGTCTTGACTTGGTCCTCATTCTGTTTCTTGTTCTGATTCTGGTCCTGCTTCTGTCTGTGTAGGCACAGGTGATACGGTGGCAGTGATGATCACAGAGGCGTATGGTAAAGAGATCCTGGCTCACCTGGAGAGGAACCTGACCGTCCTGGTATCTGTGGTGGTGGGTCAACGTGGTGCCACCAAAAACATCAACCGAGGCTCGCTGGTCTTCGTCTCCATCTCCTTCATCGTCCTCATGATCATCTCGTCGGCTTGGCTCATCTTCTATTTCATCCAGAAGATCCGCTACACCAGTGCCCGTGACCGCAGCCAGGTAACATGCTAACACACCGCTAACATACTTGCTAGCAGGCTAACTCTACATTGTCCAGCACCAGATACCTACCAGCTACCTGCAGGTAACATGCTAACAGACACCTAACACACAGCCAACATACAGCTAACACACAGCTAACATACAGCTAACATACAGCTAACACACAGCTAACACACAGCTAACACACAGCTAACACACAGCCAACATACAGCTAACACACAGCTAACACACAGCTAACATACAGCTAACATACAGCTAACACACAGCTAACATACAGCTAACACACAGCTAACATACAGCTAACATACAGCTAACACACAGCTAACACACAGCTAACACACAGCTAACATACAGCTAACACACAGCTAACACACAGCTAACATACAGCTAACACACAGCTAACATACAGCTAACACACAGCTAACATACAGCTAACATACAGCTAACACACAGCTAACACACAGCTAACATACAGCTAACAAGCTAACTCGTGCTCATCATAGTCATCGTCCTCCCCCTCCCCTTCTTCCTTCCCGCTCCTCATCCTCCTCCTTCACTCCTCTCCCTGTCTCCTCCTCCTCCTGTTCAGATGAATCATTAATATTAGATGAGGTGAATCTCCACCTTCAGTGTAATCTAACACTCCTCTCAGTTTCCCTCCACCCCCATCCGCTGCAGATCGACCTTCACGTCACCTCCATGCAGCTGCACTTTGAGTGAGAACAGAGGCCAGCTGAGGCTCATGGGAAAATTTAAAGATACCACCGACCATCACATCCGCTGACCGCTGCACAACACTGGACCCTCGTACAGGCAGTAGTAGTATTTAGAGTACTGGAGAACACTGGACCCTCGTACGGGCGGTAGTAGTACTCAGAGTACTGGAGAACACTGGACTCTCGTACGGGCGGTAGTAGTACTCAGAGTACGGGAGAACACTGGACCCTCGTACGGGCGGTAGTAGTACTCAGAGTACTGGAGAACACTGGACCCTCGTACGGGCGGTAGTAGTACTCAGAGTACTGGAGAACACTGGACCCTCGTACGGGCGGTAGTAGTACTCAGAGTACTGGAGAACACTGGACCCTCGTACGGGCGGTAGTAGTACTCAGAGTACTGGAGAACACTGGACCCTCGTACGGGCGGTAGTAGTACTCAGAGTACTGGAGAAAACTGGACCCTCGTACGGGCGGTAGTAGTACTCAGAGTACTGGAGAACACTGGACCCTCGTACGGGCGGTAGTAGTACTCAGAGTACTGGAGAACACTGGACTCTCGTACGGGCGGTAGTAGTACTCAGAGTACGGGAGAACACTGGACCCTCGTACGGGCGGTAGTAGTACTCAGAGTACTGGAGAACACTGGACCCTCGTACGGGCGGTAGTAGTACTCAGAGTACTGGAGAACACTGGACCCTCGTACGGGCGGTAGTAGTACTCAGAGTACTGGAGAACACTGGACCCTCGTACGGGCGGTAGTAGTACTCAGAGTACTGGAGAACACTGGACCCTCGTACGGGCGGTAGTAGTACTCAGAGTACTGGAGAACACTGGACTCTCGTACGGGCGGTAGTAGTACTCAGAGTACTGGAGAACACTGGACCCTCGTACGGGCGGTAGTAGTACTCAGAGTACTGGAGAACACTGGACCCTCGTACAGGCGGTAGTAGTACTCAGAGTACTGGAGAACACTGGACCCTCGTACAGGCGGTAGTAGTACTCAGAGTACTGGAGAACACCTGCGCAGCCTCTCCTGGAAACAGCTGTCTTTGTGCTAAGCTAGGCTGACCTGTTTGTCTGTTTGTGTCTCAGTGTGTTGCTGTTTGTGTTTTTGTCTCTGTGTCTCTGTCTGTCTTTCTTCTCTTTTTTCTTACTGTGTTTGTGTGTGTCTCTGTGTTAATTTTGTGTCTTTGTGCCTCTGTGTCTTGCAGTGTGTCCACCGAGTTTTTTTGTGTTTGTCCTCAATGTCAACAAACTTTTCAGCATGTAGTGATTTGTCCTCCCTCTCTGTCTCTCAGCGTCGTCTCGGTGATGCAGCGAAGAAAGCCATTGGGAAGTTGACAACGAGGACGGTGAAGAAAGGAGACAAGGTAAACACAAGCAAGTGACTGATTCAGGGCCTCCAGGTGCTCCAGGACCAACAGGGGCTACAGGACCACCAGGGCCTCCAGGGGCTCCAGGACCTCTGGGGGCTCCGGGGCCCAGTTGTCTTTGTGTAGTTTGTTGGAGTCGCTGGCTGGATGCTGCTGCCTGAACATACACAACATGTTGCTGCTTCCACTGAAACAGCTGCTTCTGCTCAAACAAAAAGGATCTTCCTCTTCAGCAAAGAGGTTTGTCTCTGTAGGATCCTCTCCAAAAGGTTCTGACTCTTACAATAATAATCTGAGCTGTCAGTGCCTAAAACCAAACACTTCTAGTGGACGACCGTTGACGGCGTGGAGGGATTACACTGCAGCCTGTTCCACTGCTGCCTGCTGCAGCGCTCTTGCTCAATAATGGACCACTTTCAAAAATTGTTGTCTCCATCTTTCACTGGGACTCAGAAAGACGGGAAAAGAGAGTCCAACACTGTTAATTTGTGACTGGAATTTCTCCTGTTTTCCAGCACATTGAAATTCTTCCGGGACACAGCTGATAGGGAGATCCAGTCCAGCGTGCTCATCAGCTCAAAATTAACTAATTAGTTGCTGCTTAATGGTCGTTGGGCCATTGAAACAAATTGAACTGGATCTGAGGTCCCCATTCAGACTAATGTCCTGCCTCTGACCAGACAGAGCATAGTTTAGCATAGTGTTACCCTGGACAGGCCACTGGAATCAGTACTTCAGATATGTCCTGTGTGGACCAGGTGTCCTGTCCAGCACTGTGCAAATGCTTCACTGAGCTCCCTCGATACTGTGCAGCAGCAGTGATAGAGGACACTACATATACTAAAGAAAACCTCAACGGCTTTCTCAGCAGACATAGCATGAACAACAACCAAGTGGAGTTGCTGGTTAAAGCAGTGAACATATGGGATTCCAGCTCACGTTGAAGGAGCCTTTGAACCCCACCCAGTCTCCCCGCCATAAGAGCGGCCCATCATAAGCTTGTCGGTGTATGTTAATCGTGCTCAGGCCTTTTTTCTTAGTAATGAAGTATCACCAGGAGTACCTGTTTGACTTTATGCACCCCATACTGCTGCTGCTAACAAATGTGTGCTACTGTGTCCTCACCTCTAGAAAAAGAAAAAAACAGTTTTTTACCTTCTAGCACAAGAACATACTGTGTCCTGTGTCCTCCCTGTCTTGAAAAACCAAAAAAGGAGAAAGAAATGGTATACCCTTGCCCCGGTGGTGGAGGAGAGAGAGGACAAGGAGGAGCAGATGATGGGAGAAATGGTGTATTGGTGGCTGCTGCTGCACCTGCACTTGTCCCTGCCACAGCCGTGAACAGTTGTGAACTTGGCAGTAGCATTTCCTGTTTCTGTAGTATCCACACAGAAGTACCATTACTAATACACTTAACTGAGCTTGACAGGCATTACTGTCTGAAGTGAAGCTTCATACTGATTTTTAATTCAAAATTTGCAAGGGGTCAGTCACTTTACACACAACTTAAAACCCTCAGAATCTCTCCATACATCCCCTAACTCTCCCCAGTAAAGGTTTTCATGCTAAGCAGATTTCTGTTTAGCCGTCATTTAATGTGTCTGCTTACATGTTAAACGTGTTAACATGTTCTCTGCGTGTGTTGCAGGAAACTGATCCAGATTTTAACCACTGTGCAGTGTGTATTGAAGCATACCAGCTGAACGATGTGGTTCGCATCCTTCCTTGCAAGTGAGTTTGAATGCTGAGTTCTCATGCTGACATAATGTATTGGATTTTGTCATAGTTTAAAGATATTCACTCTGCGCAACCAGTATAACCAGCAGATCAGTATTGATCCAACTCAGACAAACCAATGCCATGACAGAATTTTTACAGCTACATTTTATTTCAAATGGTGGATTAAAAACATCACACTTGAACTCATTTTCAGACCGATGATCCATTTTCAGTCCTGTCTGTGAGTCACGGTTTGGTGATCAAATCTCATCTGATAAAATATGTCTCTGTCTCTGCAGACATGTCTTCCATAAAATGTGTGTGGACCCCTGGTTGAACGAGCACTGCACATGTCCCATGTGTAAACTCAACATCCTCAAAGCTCTTGGCATCATGGTGAGTCATCGCCAACATAAACAACAGGAACAGATCAGGTGTGTTTGTAAGGCCGCTGTCTCTTTTTTCTCTGTCCTCTGTGTGTCCTCTGTGTGTGTGTTCCTGGTCCTCAGACCAATCTTCCTTGCATGGACAGCGTGGTGTTGGACGTGGAGCGTCTGGGCATCAATCAGGCGACCGGCAGTCAGAGGGTGCAGCTTGGTGACAGCAACCAGCCTTCCATCAGCCTGGAGCCGCTCAGCCCCCCCCACCCTGAGGCCACACCCAGAACACCTGCTGACATTACCATTGCTGTGACCAGTAAGAGTGCAGCACCACACGATACACGCAGCCACCATACAGCACACCAAGATCACCGTTACACTGTTATAGGCCAATTTTACACTGTTATAAACCTACTTAACACTGTTATAAACCAACTTAACACTGTTATAAACCAACTTTACACTGTTATAAACCAACTTTACACTGTTATAAACCAACTTTACACTGTTATAAACCAACTTTACACTGTTATAAACCAACGTTACACTGTTATAGGCCAATTTTACACTGTTATAAACCAACGTTACACTGTTATAGGCCAATTTTACACTGTTATAAACCAACGTTACACTGTTATAGGCCAATTTTACACTGTTACAAACCAACTTAACACTGTTGTAAACCAATTTTATACTGTTAAAAACCAATCAGACACTGTTAAACCAACTTTACACTGTTGTAGAGCAAAGTAACACCGTGATAAAGAAACTATACACTGTCATAAGCCAATTTTCACTGTTATAAAACAACTTAAAATTTTTCATTGCAGTTATATTTATATTATTATTTTTATAGTTATATATTTGTATACCAGATGACACCAAAGGTTAACTCGTGATACTTTCCATATAGAACAGGTCTAGACTGTACTCTTTATTGTGCAGAGAGCCATGAGCATTCACTCAGGTTTATGCTCCCTCCCACTCACTACGCTCTGCTCAGGAGTGCCACCTGGAGCTGCCTGCTCAAAAGGTCCTAAGTCTCTAACTAGACTCTGTTCTTCTGTGGTTTCCCGGTGGTGGAACGAGTTACCAAACTTCATAGCACTGCCTTGTAGCACCAGCATTTGTAATTGTAATTCTAAATTTGCGCTGGAGCACTAACTCTTGTTGTTCCCTCCCGGCAAGAGCCTTGCTTGTGATGTATGAAAATCTCATATGCATATATGATAAAAGCACCTGCCAACCATAAACCTGTGCCAACCTGTGCAACCGTAATTCACAACCAGTCGCAGCTACAATTCATTGAAACCTGGGAGACGAGAAAGCACAAAGATTCCAGGTAAGAAGCCAAGTGAGTAAGATAGAAATGGAGAGGAAGAGAGAAGAGCTCAGTGCATCATGGGAAGCCCTGTGGCAGTCAAAGCCGCTAGCAGCATAACTTGGAGCTAATTGAAGGCAAGCCTGAGCCGGGTCTGAATGTAACCTTTATCAAAGAGGAGTAAATCCGGTGTTAATGATTACAGACAGGGACGGACTGACCATCTGGCATACCGGGCATTTGCCCGGTGGGCCGACGTGCCATTTGGGCCGACAGTTGGCCACTTTTTTTTTTTTTTTTTTTTTTAAACCTTGATCTGACCGGCCCATATATACAGTTGATCAGCGGCCCGATTGACACTGGGCTGGCCCAATCACGTCGTTGAACACCTTTTCGCTTTGGCCCTGCGGCGTAATGCAATCAGTGAAAAAAAAAAGTCAGCGCAAGAGTTTGTTTGTAAACACGGACCGCCCCTCCACACACGCAGTTCTGCGGCCGATAGGTTATTTTCTTCTCTGACACGAGAATCATGAGAATCAGATCATGAAACACTTCCCTTCTTTCACGTCGGTCACGTAATGTGTTAGGATCTGCGAGAATGGAGAGAAAACGAAAAGGAGGTGCAGAGAAACTGCGAGAGAAAAAGAAGCTGACTCTTGAAGCCAACGCTGCCAAATACGCAAAAAGTTCTGCTACGTTTGCCTCAGCAGGGCCTTCCTCAGCTCCGCGGCCGATGACAGTGGTGCTGCTGGCGGCATCGAACAGGGACCTGCAGTGAAACCTGCGGGAAGCTGGACTGCTTTCACAACACGTGTCATGAGGAAAGCAGCCCAACGCCTTGATAAATCTGACAATGATAAAACGTCAAGAACATATTTTTGGCTAATGTTCAATGGCCAGGTTAGTTTGTATTCTAGTTAGTTTATAATACCTTTTTTTTTAAAGACATTGTGTATGTAGCCCTCTCCCTCATTCATGTGTCATTAAGTTTTCAGTTTCTAAGCTGCTATTTTTATCTTGAAGATTGACCAATAATTAAATCTCTCTCTCTCTAACATACACACACAGAGTTCAAAGGTTATTCAGGAGTTCAACTGCATTCATCCTTTTGGACTGGGTCACTCCACACTTTATTGAGTGCTACTCTTGGAAGAGTTAGCATCTGATCCATCATTTCTCACCTCTATTCTTTCTTTTTTCTTCCTCCCTGAAACACATAGGTCACCCAATATGATGAATTGTGCTTAAATCCATGACTGATGGAGTGGTGGAGTGTACTTTTTTGTAGTGTTAATAAATTAGACTTTTTGGAAATATTTAATGTGTCCACTCTCACTGATTCCCATTAACTCATTGCACGGCTTAAGGCACGTGGTTTTAAAGAGTTGCACAGTGATTATACACATTCAAGAGACTGAAAAGACCGAAACGGTGCGCGTTATCAAATGTGGTGGGCCGGTCTGGTCCAATATGCCAGGGCCGATTTCTTGTCCCAGTCCGCCCCTGATTACAGACTACACCTACCATTACCCTTCAGTTGACGAACAAGCGCCTCAAAGATGACCTAAAGATTTCTGATCTTTTTTAGCTGGATTATTTTGATCCGTCCACCATAATTCTCTCAGTTACTACTCAAAGCTTATGACCACAGGTGAGGATTGAAACATAGATCCACTGGTAAATCGAAAGCTTTGGCTTCGGGCTCAGCTATCTTCACTGCTGTGGTCGAACACAACACCCCCTGGACACAAGACACTCCCCCCTGGCAGGAGGCTGCAGTCCATCGGGACCAAAACCTCATGCCACAAGAACAGTTTTTCCCCATCTGCTGTCAGCCTTATCAACAAGGCCTGGAACCCCCCCGACGCTCTTCAAACTCCGCCTCCGCCTCTGCCTCTACTTGTCTCATTGACATTGCCATAACCCTATGCGTTACATTAACGCTCAGCATGGATCACCTTGTTCTCATTTGCACATTTGTGATCATTTGATTTTTCGTATTGTATCACTGCCAGCTGTACTGCTCTTTTTATTTGGAAAAAACAGTGTATATATATTTATATTGTTATATTTTTTACTTTTTAATAGTTTATTTTTAGAAGATTTGTCATGCACCAACATCACCAAAACAAATTCCTTGTATGTGTAAAATCGTACTTGGCAATAAAGCTTTTTCCGATTGTGATTCTTTTTCTGATTCTGAGAACCGCAAAACAAGTCCAGCTGCCTTTGGAAGCAGTTTAATTATAATAATAATAATAATAATAATATTATAAGTATAATGTTTGATAAATTAATGTGCTTTTGTTCTGAAGTGGATGTTTTTATGTCTCATCAGGCGGGGGTCACTTCTTCAACAGGAACTCAATGTCTCCTCGCGGCGTCGTCTGTGAGATGGAGCTGCCAGACATCCAGGCCTCACTTGACCTCTATGATGACAACAAGTCCTGAGGATCATCATCACCCTAACCCCTAACCACCTCCACCTGCTGATGGACGTACAGCCTTGTTTCCTTTCCAGAGGGGGGGTCTGATAATGCAAACGTGGATGAACTTAATAAACATCATTTATTCCATCAGACTTTCTTCAGACTGAACATGGACTCAATCTGGATCCTTGCTGGATCCTGATCTCAGTTTTGGCCCGTTAGCTCAATGTTTTCATTTTCCCCAGTAGAAGAAATACATTCAACTAGGAGCTCATAGTTGGGTCAAATCATTGAAAACTGTTTTATATTAATTAATTCAGCTGAACTCCAGGTCCAATTCTGGTCCCAGAACCAGAACCTGAACTAGGTTCTACGAGTAGAACTGGAGGTAAAGTTGCTGTTGAGTTCCTAGAAAGTTCTGAAGTCCCTAAATGCACTGCAGTGCAGTGCATGTGTTTCTGGGAAAGGCTTCCTGGGAATAGTTCCTGAGTTCCTAGAAGTCCCTGGAAAATGTCCTGAATTCCTTCAATGTTTCTTGGAAAGGTCTTGAATTCTAAAAAGGATCTGGAATTTTTTTAAATGGTTGCAGGGCTCCTCAGGAGGATCTTGGAACAGTTCCTCAGTTCTTAAAATGTTCCTTGATTGCTTAAGAGCGTCCCCGGTCCTGAGGTGGGTGCCTAAAAAGCTTCCTTAAAAAGTTTGTGTTCAAACAAAGTTCCCAGGCTCGAGGAAAAATTGCAGAGATCCTAAAGAGTTTCCTGTGTTCCCTGGAAAAGTTTGTGTGTTCGTAAAGACATTCCTGATTTCCTCAGTAACTGCTTGAACAAGTTCCCAGGCACAAAAAGGTTCTCTGCAACGTTTATTGGATTCTAAAAATGCTCTTAGCAGATCTTAAGAGGGTTCCTGGAAGGGGTTTCTGAAAAATTCCCTAAAAAGTAAAATGTTCCTGATGTTACTGAGATTCTAAAAAGGTTCTGGAAACACTGATATATAAAAGGTTTCTGAGTGCCTAAAAGATTCCTTGAAAGGTCATTGAGGTGTTGAAGGAGTACCCGTGCTCCTAGAAAGGTTTCCAAGGACTGCAAAAGGTTCCATGTTTTCCTGGAAATGTTCCTGAGTGCCCAAAAGGGTTCAGGAAACATTTCTTCCTCCAAAGGTTCCTGAAATGGCTCTTGATTCTTTAAAAAGGAACCTAAATGGACCTGAAAGCTTCAGGACTGAAACCAAAACAAACGCAGAGAGCCTGAACCCAGAAAACGCTCCTTTCAGCGTTTTCTGATGTTCTGCCTTCAGTCAGTCGTAACTCTGGACATTGGAAAATCTGGAACCCAACCTTCTAACCTTCTGGTTGGCTGAATTAATACATCAATAACAGACCTGGATCCAAACTCCTTGACTATGAATACTGACTGAGCTTGTTCTTCCTCTCCCACCATCAGACTGGAACCGGAACCAGACGACGACCTGGACCCCGGTCCTCTGTAGAGACTCTGGAGGAAACAATTTTGTGAACAGTGTTAACTCCCCTGTAGCAAAAGAACATGTTTCTCATGTAGTACAAAGAGATGTTAGATTTAAAGGAACAGTCCATTTTTTTCAGTAAACCTCCTTTTCTCTGCATTCAGTAACATGGACTTCCTCAGGGTGTGTCCTGAAGGGGAAAATGAGCTGCCTTGTTCCATCAAAAGAGAGAAATTTAACCTCCAACAACCTCATGTCTGGCTGATTTTTTTTTTCTCATTAGTTAATCAGCTCGTCAGCAGTCCATTCTGAAGTCAGCTGGTTTCATTGACAGTAGAGTCAGCACATCTGCAGACCTGACATCTGGGGTCTGTAGGTCTGTGAGCCAATGAGAAGAAAGCATCCTCGAGTGAAGTGAGTCACTTCAGCCACAAAAAAACAAGTAGATTGTGATTGCAATTTTACTCCTTTCTGCCCAGAAGTTAAGGTTCCATCTGACGAAGCTCAAATTTTATCAGAATTTCCAGAAAATCATCAAAGTAAAACATGAATGAATGCTTTTTTCCATCCACAAAACCAAACGCTGTCTTTAGATTGGGCCTTTCCTGAGTTTCGTAGATTCTCCTACATGCTTGGAAGGGGATAGTGATGATAGAAACTCACAGAATCCAGTATTTGTTGCTCTGTCTTGAGATCAATGATGAGCTCATGCTTTTACTAGCTCCAGGCGACTGTTATCTCATGTTGAGTGAAAATGGCCAAACTGCCAAGCTGCTCTTAAACTAACATTTAAGTAACATAGAGCGCACGTGATAGAAGAACAAACACCACAGAAAGACACTGTCAGTATGAAGTGTGCATTCTGAATTCTGCAGTGTAAACTCTGGAAAGCAAGCAACAGATGGACGAACTAGATCAGTGCCAGACCTTTTCTGTTGTAGAAAGGGTTCAGCACAGTTTGCTGGTCCTGGACTGATGTCAGTGTAATGAATCACAGCTAAGAGGAAGAACTTCATCTTCGGCAAAACTCCAAACACTGTAAGCCTGTTAACCTGCTGTCACTATGAGAACACTGGCAGCAGAGCTAACAGTAATTGTCAGTTTCAATTAATCGACTGATTATTTTTCTCAATTGTTTGGTCAGAAAGAGTGAAACTGCCTGTTATAGTTTTCTAAAGTCTTTGTGGATGTCTTCAAATATTTTTGACCAACAGTTCAAAACACATTCAGTTTAGAGATATGAAAGAGAGAAATCTAAATCAAACACATGAAGAAGCCGACGCCACAAAGAGTTCGGTGTTTTGGCTGAAGAATTAAGAATTAATAATCAGCCAGTGCCCTTCCATCTTGTTCCATGAAGGTCTAATGGTTCACAGGGGTGGATTCCTCAGGTGTGACGTCTGCATTTATACCTGCGGTTGTGATGCTAACTGCTGCTAACATACATTCATATCTCCACTCTGAGTGTCTGACTACACCAGAGAGTCAGAGGGTTTCCTGAAGTGACGGACTGCTCCTTTAAACTGTATTAAACAGCTTCTGAGTTACTCGGCGTGTAATAATCAGCTCCAGTGACGGGGCTCAATATATAAACAGCATTATACAATCTATAACCTGACTGATCAATCAATATTATCTCTGAAGTGACCTGAACACATCCCGATGGAGTCCTGAGGACCCGTCTGTCCTTGTCTGCCTGTCTGTCCTTGTCTCTGTGTCACACGGTAGTGATGATGATGATGATGAAGGAGGATGTGTGATGCTTTCAGTTCACTGTGTCTTAGTGTCTCATTATTAAAGTCTCATTATTACCTTTAACATGCAGAAATCTCCGTTTATTTATCCACACACACACACACACACACACACACACACACACACACACACACACACACACACACACACACACACACACACACACACCGTCTTTCCTTCATCAGCCCAACTGCATTGTCAGTAAGTAGTAATGGTATGTACAGATATTCATAGATATGTGTATTTGTATGTATTTGAATCCCCTGGAGGGTAAAGTCACTTATTAAAGCAGCACAGAAACAGACAGAGGGAAGAAAAACATTGTAATGAGATTGAGATTAGTGAGGTGACCACAGAAGTTAAGCTATGGACATCATAAAATCAACATTTCAATACCTTTGACCACAGATATGAAACACTCAGTGTCCACTTTATTAAGAACACCTGTATGGACTCGAGAGACACATCTGACAGGGAATTCAAGCCATGACGAGCGAACACCCCAGAGTTGTACCAGCGAAGCCTCCCTGATGCTAAATGACTTCAGTGCATGCTTTGAGGCACAGAGCAACAAGCCTGCAAGGAAGGCCACCCCTGCACCGAATGACCAAAGCCTGTCTGTCCACGGCTGACATGAGGGGGCGCTGTGCTGAGGAAATCCAAGCAAAGCTGCTGGACCAGACAATACAGCTGGTTGGATGGTCAGAGAATGTGCTGTTTAGCTAGCAGTAATGCTAACAAACATTTTCAACAGATGCATGAGCATAGCTGTTGTTCCCGGCAGCCTCAAAGCAACCAAGGTCATCCCAGTGCCAAAGAAATCATCTGTGACTACCAGGCTGGAGCCCTCGAGCCATTCATCGCAAAATGCTGCAAGAGGCTGCTACTGAGACGCATGAAGTCCCAGCTCCTGGAACAACTCGCCTACTGCCCCGACCAGACAACTGACCACACCATCTCAACTGTCCTCCACCTGGACAGAAAGGTCAGTTACAGCAAGATGCTGCTTACCAACTTTATCAATCACACTTTATTATAGCACTTTTCATACAGAATAAAATGCGACACAAAGTGCTTTACAACAGAGAAAACCCATCCCTCCCAGTGGACTTATACACACCCACAACTACACACACGCACACACAGACAGCAGCAGGACATGGCAAGGCACTGAGGACCGAGGCTGTCCACACTGACCACAGGGGGTGCTGGCATCCTCTGAGGATGAATTAATAATTGTTGAATTGGAAAATTTGGAAAGAGGCAGAAATTCCTTATATGAATAAATAAAATATATTTGGAATTTGCCCTCGCGGGACGAATAAAGGCATATTGAATTGAATACCATTATTACACCTTTATTATAGGCTTCTTATACCTTAGTAACATAAATAATTCCCTGTCAAACCAGTTGACAGGCTGATGTGTGTTGGTCACTCTGGCTCAAAACAGCTGCCGTACATCAGCCAGATGTGTGTTATTAGAAATATTATGTCCTTATGAAATATGCAAATGGTGAAAAATGCTGTTTATAAATATCACATTTTGTAGTTTCATCAGTTTATCAGTGGAGTCTCTCATATAATTGAATCTTTTTTTCAGAGGCAGAGAGGTTCCACCTGAACCTGAACCAGAAATGTTGACGGAAGAGCTGCTGCTGTGTGACGTAATGACGCTGCGTGCACGGAGGGTGTTCCCACTGCGTCATACCCGGAAGTGATGTGCGGTCAGCGGACTGGGTGAAAACAACAACAACATCAGCTCGGGGTTTGTCTGAATTAGACGGAGCCGCCCGGTGATACACGGTCCTTTGTCCCGGTTTTTCGCCGGCGGAGGGTGAGCAGGCAGCGTGCAGAGATGTGGATCCAGCCGGAGGAGGTGCTGCTGGCCGGAGCGCTGTGGGTGTCTGAGCGGGCCAACCCGTTCTTCATCCTGCAGAGGAGGAGAGGACACGGCCGCGGGGGTGGACTATCCGGTGAGTTCGTGCTGTCTGAGGTTCGCTCCGGTTCAGTCCAGGTCGATTTGATACAGTCCATGACAGTCTGGGTTTATATGATCCAATTCACTTCAGTCCATTACAGTCCTCTACAGTCCGGGTCTGTCCTTCACCTCAGTCCATTACAGTCCGCTACAGTCCGGGTCTGTCCTTCACCTCAGTCCATTACAGTCCGCTACAGTCCGGGTCTGTCCTTCACCTCAGTCCACTTCAGTCCGCTACAGTCCGGGTCTGTCCTTCACCTCAGTCCACTTCAGTCCGCTACAGTCCGGGTCTGTCCTTCACCTCAGTCCACTTCAGTCCGCTACAGTCCGGGTCTGTCCTTCACCTCAGTCCACTTCAGTCCGCTACAGTCCGGGACTGTCGTTGACGTCCACGCTGCTGTTGAGTTGTGGAGTCAGTCTTGTTTTCTTCTTCGTGGGTTTTGGAGCTGAACTCTTTCCTCCTCTGGAAAATAAAGTCTCACTGTGTCACGAGGAGGAAATGAAGACCTGGACACGAGCAGCTGAAGAAATATTCTGTCACAGCTAAAACTGCTGAGTTGAAGTAGTCAGTATGCAGAATGGCTCCCTTCACAGTATTTTATATATAGTACTGTATTTCCTGTCACATGATTTTATAACAATTGAGCACATTTTATGAACTGATCACATGTTGAGTTAAACATGAGCCTCCACAGGAACCTCACACAGTACATGTACTGCACTAATTCATGCACAGTCTCTAAATGGAAGTATACGGAAAGTAAGGTACAAGTACCTCTAAACGTACTTCGTTACTTTCCACCACTGCTTTCCAGGCGGATTAAAACTTTATCAAAGCTAGGTTTAGAATGAATAAATCCAGATTTAAAATGAAGCAGAGCGCTGTTGCCCAATTGAAAACTGACCTCTGTATTCCAGAATAAAACCTTCTATTGTTGACTGGCTCACTAAAAAGTTAGTGAGTTATCGTTGTCGCAATAGCTCAGCAGAGAAACTTGAATTTCTCTCCTTTGAGGAAAACTTGTTGGTTGAATTAATGGAGCGATACAACAGAAAGTGACTAGAAACAAAGAGACCCATCCACCCTCTGGAAACACCCCGTTTAATCCTTCTTAATTTGAAGAAGTTTTAAAGTTGGTGCCACATAATCTGAAGTTAGATCATGATTTAATCAGGTTTAAAAATCCATCCCATCAGCCTCAGTGACTGACTGAATGATTCTACATCCTGTCAGAGAAGTTTCACATTGAACCTGGAGTCCTGAACCTGGAGAGTCCAGATAGTGAAGTCTCATTCAGTTGGTGTTGAAGGGTCACTGATTCTCTTCAGTCACAGTTGTTTTTGAATCTGTATTTTTTTTCTCTGCAGGTTATTTTGTCTCAACATTTTATGATTTACATAGGGACATGTGTAATTACTTGTTACTTAGAATTTAGTCATGCATAAATCACAACACTGTTAATTTACATTATAATGAAGCTAAGTTTCAATTTACAGCTGGTGCAACATCGTGCAGGTGTCTTAAAGACCCTAATTCATTTTAAAACATCAACATTTTCCATGTTATTGCAACAATACTGACTGATCCTTCCATGCCATTAGCTGGCTCTGCTAATCATAGTTATCATTTAGATCAGAGAATGTATCATTACAGACAAAGCAGAGCTTTAATATCAAATACATTAACATTTTGAGAATGAACACTTTTTAAGATGTCTGATTATAACCTGTTCACTGGAGCTGAAAAATATGGGAATATTTTAATCATCAGTTCATTTTACAATGCTTTTACTCACTGCAAAGTTTCTGTGCCAGAGTTTCTGAGTTCCTTTGGGTTTGAGACTGTTGGTCGGTTAGGTGCAGCTCCAATTAACAGCAGTTTGGTCATTGTATTGATCTGTTCAGTAACACTTGCCATAGACAGTTGTACATGAGGCCAACTGTGAATACTTGTTAAAACATTGTAGGTGGGGGATAAGTGGCATTGTAGACGTCCTCCTGGATTGAAGGAGGTTTCTTTATTGTTATGTAAGTATCCTCCTTCACTCCTCTTTCAGACCATCTGTTCTCCTGCCAGTGACCACAAGACAAAGGCCATAGAATGTTTATAACAGCTACTGAAGGAGGAGAACCATCAGTCCTAAACAGTATCATCGCCTGTATCCTGGAGAAACCATCCCATACATTGATGGGCTCCCCAGGACTCACACAGAAGGAACCCTCCTCAGGCTTATTGTCAGCAGCATTAACTCAGTTACGTACATCATTGCCAAACATATCTACAACCTTATCCCCCTTGGTTGGCAACACATCTCACTATATGCAAAACTCCATGGACTTTGTGAAGAAGGTTTGAGGACTGAAACCGGACCCACGTGAAACCATTATGTCCTATGATGTGACCTCATTGTTTACATGGATCCCAACTATGGAAGAGGTGGAAACTGTAAGGAAACGACAGCACCCTCAACAATAGAAACAACCTCAGCCCAGACCAGATTTGAGAACTGCTGGACTTCTGTCTGAACACCACCTACTTGTAGAATGGGGGATTTACAGACAAAAGCACGGCTGGGTCATGGGCTCACCAGTATCTCTCATTGTGGTCAACCTCTACACGGAAGAGGTCGACAGCACTTGGACACTGTTCAATTGTGAGTGCAACTTTCCTGTCTGAAGATCTGAAGGTGTTTCTTGTCTGATGGTTTTTCTGGTCTGACGGTGTTTTTGGTCTGAAGGTTTTTCTGGTCTGAAGGATTTTCTAGTCTGAACTTGTGTCTGGTCTGAAGGTTTTTCAGATTTGAATATGTTTCCGGTCTGAATGTGTTTCTGGTATGAAGCTGTTTCTGGTCTGAAGGTTTTCTGGTCTGAAGGTCTTTCTGGTCTGAAGGTTTTCTGGTCTGAAGGTCTTTCTGGTATGAAGCTGTTTCTGGTCTGAAGGTCTTTCTGGTATGAAGCTGTTTCTTGTCTGAAGCAGATTCTGGTCTGAAGGTTTTCTGGTCTGAAGCTGTTTCTGGTCTGAAGCTGTTTCTGGTCTGAAGCTGTTTCTGGTCTGAAGGTCTTTCTGGTCTGAAGGTGTTTCTTGTCTGAAGGGGTTACAGTTTGCATATTGACCAGGCATTGGTATGGAGGATGTGTGGGTGATGCAGTCATCTACCTGCTTCACAGATCCCTTTCTCACCTGGAGAGCACTGGTAGCACAGTGAGGGTCATGGTTTTTTGTTTTTTTTTAATCTCTCCAGTGCTTTCAGTACAATCCAGTCATCACAGCTCAGGGGGAAGCTAGAAGCAGCGGGCATAGACTACCACCTGACTGCGTGGGCCATCAACTACCGCAGCAACAGACCACAGCATGTGAGGCTTCGTGACTGGATGTCTGATGTGGTAGTTTGTAGCACAGGGACTCCACTGGACAGTGCTCTCCCCTTTCTTCTTCACCCTCTACACATCAGAGTTCAGACACAACAGCTGCCACATCAAAAAGTTCTCCAATGATACAGCCATTTTTGGACGTGTATCACAGGGAAACAAACTGGAATACAGGAAGGTATTCTACATGCTCCCCCCTTGGCAAAGTCATTAACAAACATGGTTTATCATTCCAGTGCTATGCTTATGACACACAGCACATTTGACACCCACATCAAACACCTTTGTAAGACTTCATTCTGCCACCTCAACAACATCGCCAAACTCCGTCCAACACTCACCCTGGCAGATGTAGAGAAGCTTGTCCACGCCTTTATCTCCTCCAGGCTGGACTACTGTAATGCACTTCTCATCGGGATCTCTGGCAAGAGCATCCAAAGACTGCAAAGCATCCAGAACAGTACTGCCAGGATCCTGATGAGAGTGCGCAAGTACAATCACTTCACCCCCATCCTGACACCTCATCACTGGCCCCCTGTCCCACTCAGAATTGAATACAAGCTTTCCCTCCTCACCCGCCAGCGCATCTACGGTCATGCCCCCCTTTACTTACAGGAACTTCTCACCCCCCAAACCTCCTCACGCACCCTCCGATCAGCAACAACCAACACTCTCCAAGCCCCCAGAACCAAACTCCGCAGCATGGGTGTCGAGGCATTTTCCTTTGTAGCACCAAGGCTGTGGAACGCCCTCCCTGACCATCTGAGGGCCCCACAGTCTGCAGATGTTTTTAAGTAAAATCTTAAAACATGTCTTTTTTAAAAAGGTTTTTACTAGTTGTTGTTCTATATAAGTTTCCTCTTTTTTAAACAATTTATTGACCTTGATCTTTTTTTTTAAAAAAAACTTCCTAAATTTTACTCTGTAGCACCTTGAGATTGCTTGAATATAAGGTGCATTACAAATAGAATTTATGATTATTATTATTATTATTATTATTATTATTATTATTATTATTATTATTATTATTATTGTTATTATTATTATTATTATTGTTATTATTATTGTTAAAGTCATAACCATCTTTATAGACTGGTGTGGACTAAACCAGCTGCATATACACGCCAGCAAGACGAAGGAGATGGTGATTGATTTCCGAAGGAAGGTACCACAGACTGCACTGGTGAACATCCGGGGCTTGGACATTGAGATTGTGGGGCATTTCAAATATCTGGGTGTTCAACTCAACAGCAAACTGGACTGTACAAACAACACAGATGTCCTGTACAGGAAGGGCCAAAGTGGCCTGCACCTGCTAAGAAGACTGAGGTCCTTTGGGGTATGTAGGACACTGATAAAAACATTTTATGACTCTGTGGTGGCATCTGCACTTTTCTATGCAGTGGGAACTCAGAGAGGGACAGAAGAAGACCACACAGACTGGTCAGGAGAGCTGCCTCTGTCTTGGACTGCCCTCTGGAGGAGGTTAGCTAGGCTGACATCGATCATGGAGAACCATCCCACCCCCTGCATGAGACAGTGGGGGGCTTAAAGAGCTCCATCAGTAACAGACTGCTGCATCCAGTCCGTAAGAAAGAAGCTACCGCAGGTCCTTCATCCAGCAGCTGTCACACTGTTTAACTCCAGAGAGAGAGAGAGAGAGAGAGAGAGAGAGAGAGAGAGAGAGATACAGTAACAGTGACAGTGGATGTAATAACAGCAGTAGCAGTTGCAGTGGATGTCAGGCAGGGCCAAGGCAGGAGACGCAGCTGCAATCCACAATCCAGATTCAGACACTGTCCATGGGAACCTGCAAGACGACAAAGCACAGAGACTCCGGGGAAGGAGCTCAGTAACACGCCGTGGTAGGACATGAGAGCGTGCGGATGGAGAGGGACAGAAGGACAGAGGAGCTCAGTGTATCTTTGGAGGTCCCCCGACAGTCTAATCCTATAGCAGCATAACTAGGGGCTGGTCCAGGACCAGCCTGAGCCAGCCCTAACTATAAGCTTTATCAAAGAGGACAGTTTTAAGACGACTCTTAAATGTAGAGACAGTGTCTGCCTCCCGGACAAAAACTGGAAGATGGTTCCACAGGAGAGGAGCTTGATAGCTAAATGCTCTGACTCCTGTTCTGCTTTTTGAGACTTTAGGAACCATAAGTAGAAATGCATTCTGGGAACGCAGTGTTGGAGTAGGGCAATAAGGTACTATGAGCTCTTTAAGATAAGAAGGTGCCTGGCCATTTATGGCTTTGTAAGTAAGGAGGAGAATTTTAAACTCTATTCTAAACTTTACAGGGAGCCAGTGCAGAGCGGCGAGTATTGGAGAAATATGATCTCGCTTCCTGGTTTTTGTCAGAACACGTGCTGCAGCGTTCTGGAGCAACTGGAGAATATTCAGCAACGAATTTGGGCAGCCTGATAGTAAAGAATTGCAATAATCCAGCCTGGAAGTTACGAATGCATGGACTAGTTTTTCTGCATCATTTTGAGACAAAATATGCCTGATTTTTGCAATATTACATATGTGAAAACATATGTAATATACACATACATGGGAGTGAAAGGACATGTCTTGGTCAAAGATGACTCCCAGATTCTTTACAGTGGTGCTGGAGGCCAGCGCAATGCCATCCATAGCTGCTATGTCATCAGAAAGTGACTTTCTAAGATGTTTAGGGCCTACTACTATAACTTCAGTTTTGTCCGAGTTTAGCATCAGAAAATTGCAGGTCATCCAGGTCTTTATGTCATGAAGACATGCTTGTAGTCTAGTTAACTGACTGGTTTCTTCTGGCTTCATTGATAAATATAGCTGGGTATCATCTGCATAGCAATGAAAATGTATTGAATTCTTCCTGATAATTTTAGGTCAATCGTGTCAAATGCAGCACTAAGATCCAGTAAGACTAGTACAGAGACAAATCCTTTATCAGATGCAATTAGAAGGTCATTTGTAACTTTAACCAGTGCTGTCTCTGTGCTATGATGCACTCTAAATCCTGACTGGAAATCCTTGAATAAACTATTATTGTTTAGAAAGTCGCACAGCTGATTGGCAACTGCTTTCTCAAGAGTTTTTGAGAGAAAGGGAAGGTTGGATATCGGTCTATAGTTGGCTAAAACCCCTGGATCAAGAGTAGGCTTTTTCAGTAGCGGTTTTATCACAGCTACTTTAAAGGACTGTGGTACGTAGCCTGTTGATAAAGACAGATTGATCATGTCTAATACTGAAGAGTCAATTAGAGGTAATACTTCTTTAAACAGCTTAGTCGGGATAGGATCTAAAATACAGGTAGATGATTTTGATGATGAAATTATTGAAATTAGTTGGTGAAGGTCAACAGGAGTAAAACAGTCTAAAACTGCGACAGACTGAGTAACAGTTTTTACGATTTCTGCGTTTGAAGACAGAACAGTACCTGTTAACGGCAGGAGTCGATGAATTCTGTCTCTAATAGTTTGAATTTTATCATTAAAGAAGCTCATGAAGTCATTACTGTTCAGAGCTAAAGGAATACATGGTTCAACAGAATTATGGCTCTCTGTCAGCCTGGCTACAGTGCTGAAGAGAAACCTGGGATTGTTCTTATTTTCCTCTATTAGTGCAGAGTAATAGGCTGCCCTGGCACTGCGGAGGGCTTTCCTGTATATTTTAAGACTGTCTTGCCAGGCGGACCGAAATTCTTCCAAATTGGTAGAACGCCATTTCCTTTCTATTTTCCGTGAAGTTTGCTTTAATTTGCGGGTTTGAGGAGTATACCATGGAGCTAACCTCCTGTGTTTAATTTTCTTCTTTTTTAGGGGAGCAACAGAGTCAAGTGTCATACGCAATGAACCTGTAGCACTATCAACCAGGAAGTCAATCTGGGAGGGACTAAGGTTAGCATAAGACTCCTCTGTTGTATTGAGACATGGCATTGAATTAAATACTGATGGGATCATATCCTTAAATTTAGCTACAGCACTATCAGACAGGAGTCTGCTATAAGAATTTTTGCCTACTGGCTGGTAGTCTGGTAATATGAATTGGAAAGTTATTAAATGATGGTCCGATAAAAGAGGATTCTGTGAGGAGACTATTAAGTCTTCAATTTCAATGCCATATGTCTGAACAAGGTCGAGGGTGTGGTTAAAACAGTGAGTCGGTTCATGTACATTCTGGCGGAAGCCAACTGAGTCTAATACTGAGATGAACGCAGTGCTGAGGCTGTCATTATCAACGTCGACATGTACATCAAAGTCACCTACAATAATTACTTTATCTGCATCATGTGATGAAGCTGTGTTGATGCTTCTTTCTCAGTTCTACATCATAAACCCACCTTTGTTTCACACAACTGTTATCAATGCTGATATCTGCTCACATTTATCCATTTCATCTGTTGCAATTTGTAAGTTGTTGTATATTTTTTCCTCAACTGTGCAGTAACACTATTTATTACCCATATTGACAACAGTATTTTTATAAACTGTGTATATTTCATATTTCTCCAATGCAATGGAACATATGACAGTAGTTTTTCTCATAAGAATATTGCCAATAGTACTTTTTATGGCAGTAGGATTTTGATGGCATTTTCTATTTTTATAATCTGTACATAATGTACAAATACATAGTTGATTTTCTTTTCTATATCCGGTACACTTTTTTATCTTGGCCCTTTTGTGCCACTGTTTTTGCTTTTTGTAATACTTGTTGGCTTTAACGACTTAATTTCCCCGGTATGGGATCAATAATGTCTTATTTTATCTTATCTCTTCATGTTTGAAGGTGTTTCAGGTCTGAACTTGTCAGAGTTTTATAATTGCTGAACTGCAGCTCTGACAGTCAACCTGAAACATGATGAATCATCAGTGAGACTGAGTGTTTATGAAGGTTGCAGTGATTTCGTCAGTGGTCAGCTGACAGGAAGTCGTCTCTGACCTCCACAGCAAAATCAGAATACTTTATTGGTCCCTGAGGGGAAATTGGGTCAGTTGCTGTTGCTCCCATTGTGTAACAGTATTAAAATAGAAAAAGGAAATAGAAATATCTTAGAGAATGTAAATATGTAAACTATTTGTATTATGATACAACAAATACAAATATATAGAATATTTGTGTAACTGTTTGCATATATGTATGCATGTATAATTTTTGTGCCACGTTCTACATCAAGTAACAACTACATCAGTTAATTTGTATGTTTTAATGTTTCCATGTTGTGTCACCAGTTTAGCTGACTGGGGTAAAAGGAACCTGTCAGGGGGGACTGGATCATGTTTTCTGTTCTGGATCATCCTAGACCCTAACCTGCTGTGTGGTCACTTGAGTAAACCCATTACAGCCTGATGCTGACGACTCTGACAGTCAGTTTGTGTTTGTCAGCAGTCAAATGCTTTGATTCATATTTAACTCGGAGATAACAGAAGGGTCAGGCACAGGGGGTCCCGCAGGGAAGTGACCAGGGTGTTCTACACTTTTCATTTCAAAGGTTTACAGAGAATGAGGGCCTCCCCACGGGTGAGCAGGAGAATCAATGTTGAGGGAGAGATGTGAAGTCAGAGGTGGGAGTAAGATTCTGAGTGAGGTGAAAGGGTCAGGTGCATGCTGGTGTTCAAAACCAACAGGAAGTTAGTCATTGTAGTTTGATTTTCCTGATTTCACTGCTCATCTACTGCATTTGGAGCTGCAGCAGTGACAATAGGAGATTAAGACACTTTTGAAGAATCAAGCTCCTTCTCAAGAGTCACAACTGAGTCAACTCTGAACACATGGACATGAAACACGTGTGACTTCCACTTCCTGACAAGATCATTATCTTTGGTGTCCATCCAGAAGAAACCTCCAGAAATCCAATAAGAAATCATAGAAAATAGATGCTTCTGTGGCTCAGGAGGTAGAGCGGTTGTCCACCTATCAGAAGGTTGGTGGTTCAATCCCCTATCTGTGGAAATAGATACTGAACCCCAAACTGCTCGTGATGCTGTGCATCTGTGTGTGAGTGTGTCAGTGCTTGTAATGAGCAGGTGACCTAGTCATCGCGTGAATGGGTGAATGCAGGCTTGTGTGCTACATAAAGTACTTTCAGTATCACAGTAATCCAGTGATAGTTGTCTGTACACACATGAGTACGATTAAATATAAACAGGCTAACTCAGTGACCTGTTTACCTGTCTACCCATCCCTCTGTCTGCAGGTCTCCTGGTTGGGACTCTGGATGTGGTTCTGGACTCCAGTGCCAGAGTGGCTCCTTATAGGATCCTGCTGCAGACTGCTGACTCTCAGATCTACTGGAACATCGCCTGTGGTCAGTCAGCCGTGCTGGGAGCACTGGAATTGGGATGTTTGTTTGTTGGTATTTGTTGACCCTCAGCTCTGTCTTGCAGGCTCATCCAGGAAGGAGATTACAGAACACTGGGATTGGCTGGAGTCCAACCTGTTGCAAACCATCTCCATCTTTGACAACGATGAAGATGTCACCACCTTTGTCAAAGGAAAGATATCTGTATGTCACTTCATGTGTGACCTACCACCTGTCTTTTCTTGTTAGTGATTCTTTTAGTGAGTGATGTCACTTCCTGCAGGGAATCATAGCAGAGGAGAACCGACTGAAGCAGGGGGAGGAGCAGGAGGAGGATTGTGGGAAGTTTCGTGAGGCAGAGCTGAAGATGAGGAGGCTGTTTGGGATGCCTGATGAGGAGAAACTAGTGAATTATTACTCCTGCAGCTACTGGAAGGGCCGGGTGCCACGCCAGGGCTGGCTCTACCTGTCTGTTAACCACCTGTGCTTCTATTCCTTCCTGCTGGGCAAGGAGGGTATGACCAGCCAATCACAGACCAACGTTTAATGCAGTCATTTATACAGTTTGTGGTCTTTACAAGTCTGAATCCAAAAAGTTGGAAGTCTGTGTAAAACATGAAAATCATAATTCAGTCATTTGCAAAGAACTGTGTCACCGACAACAGTTTTACGAAGTGTTCCTGCGCCCATTTGGTAAGATCCTTTATAAATGATTCAATTCAATTCAATTCAGTTTTATTTGTATAGCGCCAAATCGCAAAAAACAATGATCACATTCAGTTTTATTAAAGTTTTACACAGCATCCCAACTTTTATGGAATCAGTAACTTGACATCTTGTTTTATTTTGAATGCTACTGCAGTGAACTGAAGGTACTTCTGCAGTTACCAGACAGAAATAAAGTGGCTTTACATATAGTGTAATTTATTAACTTCAAAAATGTTTTTAGTGTTAAGTTACTCTTCAGTCACTCTTGACATCAAAATGATTCAGAAACTAGATGGCATAATCACAGTGTGCCATTCTATTCTGTCTCATGTTTTTGAGACTTTCATCACCTCTTCTTTTTAAACCCTCCCAGTGACCCTGGTGGTGCAGTGGACGGAGGTGACCCAGCTGGAGAAGAATGCCACCCTGGTATTTCCGGAGAGCATTCGCGTTAGTACGCGTCACACTGAACATTTCTTCTCCATGTTCCTTAACATTAACGACACCTTCAAACTGATGGAGCAGCTCGCCAACATCGCCATGCGCCAGCTGCTTGACAACGAGGCATTTGCTGCCGATCGCTCACTGCCAAAACCCTGCAAAACACTCAAGAATGTCTCTGCGCTCAAGAGGTATCACTCTGTTCATAACCATGTACTTGATGATAAGGTTTCATCTGATCAGACTGAGGTGGAAATGTTTAACAAATAACAGGCCGCTGTTGAACCTGTTTTTGACACCAAATCACTACAAAGCTAAATATACACGACCAAGTGGGCACGCAGTAGGTACATGTGCAAAACAGTAAACACTTAATATGTTTATGGAATGAATATCCATAGAAAACGATTTGTTTTGCATCAGCAGGGATACTGTTTATGATGCAGCCTTCATTTTGTCCACCTGAACCATCAAACTAACTCTGCCACTGTGTCTCAGTCTGGACCCCTTTTCTCTGACCTTTCACCTGATCAGCTAGTTCCCTCTGTGTTGTTGCTGCAGGGATTTGGATGCACGGGCAAAAAATGAGCGGTACCGGACAATGTTCCGGCTGACTCAAGACGAACGTCTGGACGGACACACGGACTGCACGCTGTGGACACCGTTTGCTAAGATGCATGTGGTTGGACAGCTGTTCATCTCCAACAATTACATCTGTTTTAACAGCAAAGAAGAAGACCTGTGTCAGCTTATCATCCCACTCAGAGAGGTAAACAGGGTGCTAATGAATCAAGGTCAGTTTTCAGGGTCTGCAGTGGACAGTTCAAGAGTCCTGGGTCAATGGAGCATTTTCAGTCAATGAGTCAATGGCTATGGTTTTCCCACCCTCTGCGGGTCCCTCCCACCCTCAGCACTGGAATGGTTCACAAAAATGTCAACAGCAAATGAGTTTTGCTAAATGCAGTGAGAATACTGAACTCAGTCCTCTCATGCTTCTAGTGCCTTGAATGTATGTATTTTAAAAGTCATTTTGTTTGTTGATGATTTGTCTTTATGTGATGTATGATTAACCCAAACACTATTTTCAACACAGCGGATATTAAACTTCCAGCATGGCTTTCATTTAATTTCCTCAGTCTGAATGAGAACAAGACCGAAGTTATGGTGTTCGGACCAAGTTGTTGTTCTTCCGCCAACATTGACCTCGGCTCTTTGTCACTGTATCTTAAGGACTGTGTCACTAATTTGGGGGTTAAGTTTGATTCTGATTTTAAATTTGAGAAACAGATCAGTACTGTCGTACAAAAAAGTTTTTATCAGCTGCGTCAAATAGCTAAGGTGAAACTTATTTTATCAAGACCTGACTTGGAGAAATTAATCCATGCTTTTATCACGACTCGTCTTGACTACTGCAACTCCCTGTACGTAGGATTAGCCAGGCTTCCCCTGCTCGTCTGCAGCTTGTGCACAACTCTGCTGCACGCCTGCTAACGCAGACCTGTAGGCATGCGCTCATCACACCCATCCTGGAGTCCCTACACTGGCTCCTTGTGCGCTACAGAATTAATTTTAAGCTTTTGTTATTTGCTTTTAAATGTCTAAACAACCTTGCTCCACCATATCTCTCAGACCTACTTCAGCCTTACTGTCCACCCCGATCCCTAAGATCAGCCGATCAGCTGCTGCTGGCAGTCCCCAAAACAAGGCTGAAGCTCAGAGGAAACAGAGTGTTTGCCGCTGTTGCTCCGAAGCTCTGGAACGAGCAAGGTTTTTTAAAATGTGCTAAATAAAACAAAGTTGATTGATTGATTGATTGATTCCAAAACTTCAAACAAATGAGAAGCAGCATCTTATTTGTTTTAATCATGTTCAGTGCAACCAGTCTAGCCTAATCCTAAACTGTGGTATAGATTTTTATGAATGCCCCTCACAAGCAAAGACATGGTCTTTTGCCCTGACACAAAATGAAACTTGAATTTGGACAGATTATTACAGACACACATTCCAGCAATTCTTGTGTAGTTTGTAGTTCAGGGGTCTGAGACGAGTGTATTGTTCCCAGTTAATACACAAAGCCTGGTCAGCTCTGCCTGTTTAGATCTCATCAGCCTTTAAAGAAAGTGAAAGAGTAGTGATACTGATCAACAACACTTATAAACGTAGCTGATATATTCTTGCATGGAAAAATCCAATGAAATGATTGCATGTTTTAATGACACCAAAAATTTCATCATCCACATTACTGAAGGTTTTTTCGTTTATGACAGTCTGAAAATGTCGACCTCTTAAAACCTGACAGACCTTTCATGTCCATCTTTTAAAACTCTGGTTGTGCAGCTAAACACAACAAGATGACATAAACCCAGTTAAGACAAGACATGAGATTGTATTTCCTATCCTCATTGGACAGGGATTTTTACCCACCATCCTCTGCTCTTCAGGTGTCCATTGTGGAGAAGGCTGACAGCAGCAGTGTCCTGCCGTGTCCTGTCTCCATCAGCACCAAGAACAAGATGAACTTCCTTTTTGCCAACCTCAAAGATAGAGATTTCCTTGTCCAACGCATCTCAGACTTCCTGCAGCGAACACCTGACAGCTCATGGGGCGACACCAGCCCGCTGTCTCTGATTGGTCACTCGGTGAGCCACTCATGCAGAGGTTCTGATCTGCTGCAACCTAAATCATTAATTCTTCTTGAGCCAGCTCAGAAGTTATTTATTGAAGTCTGAAAGTTTTTCAGTTATATTGCCATCATGTGTCTTAGAGGTGTAACAGTAGTCAGCAGATCATATTTGTCAATGTCCAGTTCAGCTGGTTTCAGAAGGTTTTAGTAGACAGACAAAAATCCTCATAGAGGTGTAGTTTCAATTCTGTTTTTGTGATGTGTTTTTTGTGTCCCTAGGCATCCTCCAGCACCCCCTTGTCTTCATCTGCAGGGTCTGAGTCCATCCACAGGGGGCGTCATTACCATCCCGGTCTGCCCACAGCCAGCCAGGGTCTACTGCAGCTCTACCACCGAAATGCTCCAGAGGACCTGGGACCCAAAGCTGTGAGTTCAATCCCCGGTGCCTTTGGAAACTCTGTTGGACTAGTACTGTTACATACTGAGGAGTGCAAGCAATATTAGATCATGGAGTACTAGAACTGTTAGATACCACTGAGACACTCCAGTAGACTTGGGATCCAGTGCCATGAGTTAGTCATAACAAAACACAGCTGGATCTGAGGAGGACCACTACTGATAGATACAGGTGCTGGATTACCATCACTATTAGAGACTGAGGACAACTGGTACCATTGCTGATGGGTACTGATATTGTTAGATTAGGAATGTTTCTGAAAATCACTGATGAAAAGAACAGTCACCAAGACATTCCATTTCATTTTTGTTCATCCAGACACCATCATCAGTTCTAAAGTGACACAAAGTAACTTTGGCAACAAATACACGCAAGAAATAATAGAAGCTACTGATAATAATATCTCCTCTGGCAGCACACTTCAGTTTCAGTAGTCATGTGACTTTTTTTTTTAAACACCTTTTATTCATTCATTGTTCAAGTCTCTTTCCCATCTATGAGACATGTCTGGTAAATGGTACGTGATGGAAGAGCTAAGAAGTGAGTAAAATGATGCTATAAAATGTTTTCTGTTTTTGAACACAGAAATGTCTTGGTCATCGTTCTTTTAACTGTACAGTGATTTTGATAAACCACTTGAACAGTTTTCAACCTGGATGTTTCAGGAAACGAATCTATAAAGACCAATAATGAGGAGTATGATTACTGAGGACCATTAGTACCTGAGGAGTATTGCTAGATGTGGAGGAGTACAGTCAGATACTGAGGAGTGCCATCAGATACTAAGGAGTACCGTCAGATACCGAGCATTACCATCAAAAACTCAGAAATACAGTCAGATACTGAGGAGTACAGTCAGATACTGAGCAGTACTGTCAGATACTGAGGAGCACTGTCAGATACTGTGCAGTACTATCAGATACCAAGGTGCACCATCAAATACCCAATAGTACCGTCAGATGCCGAGGAGTACAGTTACATGCTGAACAGTTCCATCAGATACCAAGGATTGCCATCAGGTACAGAGGAGTACAGTCTGACACTGAACAGTACTGTCCGATACTGGGGAGTACCATCAGATAATGAGGAGTACCGTCAGATAATGAGGAGTACCGTCAGATAGTGAGGAGTACCGTCAGATACCGAGGAGTACCATCAGATACCGAGGAGTACCGTCAGACAGCGAGGAGTACTGTCAGATAGCGAGGAGTACCGTCAGATAGCGAGGAGTACCGTCAGACAGCGAGGAGTACCGTCAGATAGCGAGGAGTACCGTCAGATACCGAGGAGTACCGTCAGATAGCGCGGAGTACCGTCAGACAGCGAGGAGTACCGTCAGACACCGAGGAGTACTGTCAGACAGCGAAGAGTACCGTCAGATACCGAGGAGTACTGTCAGATAGCGAGGAGTACCGTCAGATAGCGAGGAGTACCTGCATACATTGATTAGATTTGTTGACATTTTGGGGGATTTGACAAGTCATTGACCCAAACTGATATGTTGATGTGTAAGATTAAGATACAGTTTAATGTTCCTGTGTCAGACTGTAGAAGTAAATCCTCTTTCACCACACTCCTCTCTTTCCTTCCAACCACAACTCCTCTTTCTGCAGATGAAGGAGAAGATGAAGGAGGAGGCATGGAACATCCATTTCTCAGAGTTTGGTCGGGGTGTCTGCATGTACCGAACCTCCAGAACGAGAGAACTCATCCTCAATGGAATCCCAGAGCACCTGAGAGGAGAGCTGTGGCTGCTGTTTTCTGGTAGCTGTTTATTCATTTATACCACAGGCAAACAGAGGTTTTTTGTATTCACCTGTCCTCCTGGTTACCTGTCCATCCAGGAGCCCAAAATGAAATGGCAACCCACCCTGGTTACTATGGCGACCTGGTGGAGCAGGCCATGGGACTGTGTTCATTGGCTACTGAGGAGATCGAGCGCGACCTTCACCGTTCAATGCCCGAGCACCGAGCCTTCCAAAACGAGACAGGCATTGCTGCGCTGCGCCGTGTCCTCACGGCTTACGCGCACCGCAACCCTGGCATCGGATACTGTCAGGTAAATATTGTTTGAAAATATATATAGATTTAATTTTGAATATTTAATACATATATTTATTTCATATTAAATATTTGATAAAGACAGCTTGGATAGGCTCCACCCCCCCCCCCCCCCCCCGCAACCCCAAAAAGGGATAGTCGGGTACAGAAAATGGACGGATGGATATTTGCTAAAAATAATACAACAACATCATTTTCAGTATAGACAATACTGTTTGAATATTCTTTAATTTTGTAATTTAAAGATTCAGTATAATTCAATTCAATTTTATTTATATATCACCAAATCACAACAAAAGTTGTCTCAGGACACTTTCCATACAGAACAGGTCAGGACCAAACTCTCAGTCTACAGAGACCCAACAGTTCCCTCATGATCAACCATTCTGCGAAAACACCAAATTGTCCTATAACTGGCTGGGCATAAGTAAAAATGATATTGTTGATAATAAAAATTGACGCATATTCTGCCCTCCTGTCCCACCCACCCCCCCCACTGGCCCCACCCCAGGCAATGAACATCGTCACCTCCGTCCTGTTGCTCTACTGTCCAGAAGAGGAAGCCTTCTGGCTGTTGGTGGCACTGTGTGAGCGGATGCTGCCCGACTACTACAACACCAGAGTCGTAGGTCAGCAACTACATCAGAGTCAGTAACTACGCCAGAGTCAGAGACTATGTGAGAGACAGTACCAACACCATAGTCAGACACCAGAATCTGTTACTATGTCTGTCAGTAGCTACACCAGAGTCAGTAACAACATCAGAGTCAGTGGCTACACCAGAGTAATAGGTCAGTCTGTACCTATTGTCCAATCCTAGTGCCAAGTGTTAGTGTCTGTTGTCAGTTCAAAGTGTCAGTGTCCAGTGTTAATGGCAAGTACCAGAATCCAGTGTCAGTGTATAGTGTCAGTTTTCATTTCAAGTGTCCATTGTCAGTTCAGTGTCAGTGTGCAGCAGTGAGAGAGGGTTTGTACAGACTGACTCAGGTGGACTCTGGTACTATTAGTCCTTGATACCTGCATCCTTTAAGGGAGACAGGAAGATGAAACAGGAGTTCTTGGTGATTAACCACACCAGTGTCATCCACCTCACTGATGGTTCCTCTCACCAACCTTTCGAAAACCTGAAAACGTTGCACTGATGTCTTCTGTCTGTCTTTCAACATAAATGACTGTCTGTCTGAGTCTGGTGTGGTTTCCATCCCTGCAGGTGCTCTGGTGGATCAGGGGGTGTTTGAGGAACTGACTCGAGCCTTCCTCCCTCTGCTGTATGAACACATGCAGGAGCTGGGAGTCATCTCCACCATCAGCCTATCCTGGTTCCTCACACTATTCCTGTCTGTGATGCCCTTCGACAGTGCCGTCCTATTGGTTGATTGCTTCTTCTACGAGGGTATCAAGGTCATCTTCCAGGTCAGAGTCGCTGCACTTTACCAACTGTTAACTGACTATTTACTGACTAACTCGCACACAATTTTGGAAAATAAAGTACAAATGTAAAATAAGAAGGACCACTGTTTGAACTCTATGAAGTAGGTGTGCATGGTATGACAGTATATACTGTGCGATGGTAGAAATGTATCCACTGTCAGTTACATTTCCAGGGCGGGAGGGTTAAGCTGTATTTACACACTGTCGTTCACAGTGTATGCACTGCAACTGTTGTGGAGACAAATGACACAGTGCAGCAGAGGCAGCCAGAGCGGGACTTAATTCAATGAGCTAGCACACTCAGATGTTCAACAGCAAAGTCCTGTCCTATCTTGTTCACGTTCGTTTATATACTTCTGTAGACATGCATACACGATGAGACTAACTACAGGAATGAGGTGAATCAATTGGCCACGTGGTGCAGAAACAACAAAGGAGATTGTTATTGACTTCTGGAGAGCCCACACCCAACACCTCCCACTGACCATAAATGGTGCTGCTGTGAGAGGGTGAGCAGCACAGTTACTACACTGTGATATGTACAATTACATAAAATTACAAACACCGTGATAGAAGATTTTGGACATATTGGCCCCTATTATGAAGAGGAAATCACACTGAATGTAGAAAATGGAACAAGAGACAGTAGAAACATGAATGGAAACAGTGGGATAGGCTATGATCACAGTGCATGTTAACATTACTTCTCAGTGTCCAGTGGAAATGTCTGTTGTTCAGTGTCCTCCAGTGCCAGTGTGCTCTTAAGTGTCCAGTGTTATTGCCAATAACATATCTTTAGTTTACAGTGCTAACTGTACCTGTCATTACAGGTGTTAGTGGACATCTGACAGCACAGTCTTTACCTCTGACCTCTGCCACCTGTAACTGATCTATTTCCTATGTCCCTATCTAATTTATCTGCAGGTGGCGCTGGCTGTGCTCCACGACAACATGGACGCCTTGCTGTCCTGCAGTGATGAGGGGGAAGCCATGACAATCCTGGGGAGGTAGGAGTCCAGAATGGGGAGACAGGAGTTCAGACTGGAGTCCAGACTGAGGAGCGAAGAGTCCAGATTAGAGTCCAACAAATATGTGTGTGTGTTTAGGTACCTGGATAATGTTGTGAATAAACAGACGGTGGCTCCGCCCATCCCTCACCTGCACGCCCTGCTGACAAGTGGAGATGATCCTCCACCTGAGATCGACATTTTTGACCTCATCAGGTCGTCATATGAGGTCAGACTTGTTCAGTCACATGCTGTGGTCTCAGTCTAATACCTGCACTGTCTCCGTCTAATTCCTGGATATGTTTTTGAGGTAATCTCTCTTCTTCTACTCTGAGTAGAAGTTTGGCAGCTTGCGCTCTGATGCCATTGAACAGATGAGGTTCAAGCAGAGGTTAAAGGTCATCCAGTCCCTGGAGGACACAGCCAAGAGGAGCGTGGTGGGTGATGTTAGCATGTTGCAAGATAATGCTAACATGTTTATGTGGACATGATGTTTAGAGAGTGTGTGTGTGTGCGCGCGCGTGTGTGCGTGTGTGCGTGGTGCGTGCGTGTGCCCACAGGTGAGAGCAATGATGACGGAGTCTGCCTTTAGTATTGAGGAGCTGGAGGAGCTGTATTGCCTCTTTAAGGTGACAATAAACTCTGTTTATACAATGTTGAGATGTTTAACAACTGATCACCATCAAGTTATTAAGTGCTGTCTTAAATGTTTCATTGTGTATTTAGTTTTTGTACTCAACAGTAAACAGAAACCCATTATCCAAATATTTATTTAACGTATTCAGTAGTTCAGAACACATATTTGTTTTCTAAAGCAGGAAACTAAAACACACCTCACACCTGCTGCGACTATCGCATTAGTATTTAACAATAAGATGTGAACAGTCGGGAATCACAGGAGAGACTCGTTTACAGCTGCAGGTGAACTTGTGTCAAACTTCAGGTTTAAACTATACATTACACTCAACTTTTGCTAAACTAAACTCTGAACACTGATTGAGTCTCGAGCAGCCAATCAGACTGAACATTCGCTATTACATTCATGGCTTACTGCAAACCTGAGTCTGATGTCGGCACATCTGACTACGTAATTTGGATAAGAGGTTTGGATTGGTGTTGGTGCTGTGATCTGAGCGACCTCCTGACAATGAAATCAAAAATAGAGAAGAGTTTGCTCAGAGTGTAATGCTTCTCTCTCTCTCTGTATTGTGGACTTCTGCAGTCCAAACACATGACGAGCTGTTACTGGGGCTCTAGCAGCTCTGCAGCCGAGCGCCATGATCCCAGCCTGCCATACCTGGAGCAGTACCGCATCGACCCGGCTCAGTTCACCCAGCTGTTCACCACACTCGCACCCTGGGTCTGTGGAGGCCACACTGCGACACTGGCGGCCCGCCTATTCAGACTTCTGGACCAGAACCAGGATGGACTGGTCAACTTCAAAGAGTTCATCACTGGACTCAGTGAGTCTAGACACTCGTAGCCGCTCTGTACTCTCTGTGAAACTCGGTGTTTTAGTCTTTAGATCTTGTGTCTGCATATCTGCAGATATTTAAATGTTTGGATTCTTTGTTAACCCTGACCCAGACCATAACAGAGTTGCATTTGGTCTTCATTGGTCTGTGTTGGTTTTGGGTTCATCTGTGTTGTCTTGTCTGTTTTGGTCTGTGTTAGTCTGTGTTGGTTTGTTTTGGTCTGTTGTGGTCTTCATTGCTGTGTTCTGGTCTTTGTTGGTCTGTGTTGTGTTTGTGTTGGTCTGTATTGGTCTGTCTTTGTCTGTGCTGGTTTCCTCACAGTTTGTTTGTGTGTCTGCAGGTGGGATGTATCATGGAGACATGACAGAGAAACTCAAACTGTTGTACAAGCTCCACCTCCCGCCAGGTAAAAGTCACACAGCTCATCTGGGACCTGTACTATGAAGGACATTCAACACTACCAGACTTCTCTGCAGCACCTGGCTCAACAAAACTTAAAACCTCAGTCAGAGTTGATGACAGTGGTTATCAGCTGTCTTTGCTAACTCGTTCGATCCGGAGCGGGTCAGCTGTGTAGCATCAGTTGCTATTGTGGTCTATCCAGGTTAAAAGAGAAACACCTCCCGCACATTGGAAACTGTGGCTTTTATTCTTTACAGGAACCCATTTAGCTTCCACAGAGTGGCTGCTAGTCCCCCTTATTGCCAAATCGACAAAAAATACAAATTAAAATTGAACTGAATCAGTGAAACCAGCAAAGCAGCATGAGCCAGGCATAAAGATCAGAAAAAAAAAAGAAAGAACTCTACATATAAAGCAATTGTAACCTATAAGGCATTGACAGAAAATCAGAAAATTACCCAAAACACTTTGCACCACAAAATGCATTGGAAAAAAGAGACAGAGCTACCAAAGTAGCTGTAATAGCAATAGCATGTATGATAAATTGCTTCATTTATGTTCAAGTGTATTCTTGAAGTAAAATCTATTTCTGAGTTGTTTTTGGCCATAGGCTCAACACACCTCACTAAAACAGTAATCTTGCTTGGTCGTACACCCCTCTGGCTTCACTGCACCTAAAGACCGCAGTCACATGACAGTGGCTATCAACTCGGTAAGTCAGGCCAGGTTGAGCATGTTCACATAAAACATGCTGTTTGCAGCATACATGGACAAGTCTAACAGCAGCTGAGCAGCATCTTTTACAAACGAAGAGCAAAATACAATATTAGACAGAATCCAGGCTAAAAGCAACACAGACTGTTGCGACTGTGTGAACAGGTTCATAATATCACTGCGCCATCATTAGCTCATCATTAATTTACACTCTGACATTTTAGCCTATCGTTTCGGCCCCGGCGTTGTCAAATGGACTTAGCATATAAAACAGAAATTACTTAAAATACATAATTGAAAGTGGTAAGGAGGATGACTTTCATATCTTATAAGTACTACAAATACAAGATGTCAGTGCTTCAGCCAGTTTTTGGTTGTTGGATGATGTCGATACTTCTCATGGAGTTGAAAGTCAAAGGCTTCGCTGGTCTCTGGACGCTCTTGTCCCCCTAAGAAAAGATTTCTGGCACCAGGCTCCACTGGATCTTGAGTGAGGCCATTTTACAGAGAATCGATTGGTCGGGAGCCGGTAGGGCGGGGTTGATTTATTAACTCCAACATAACCTGTTACCATGTTCCCATGGCGACATTCTCCTGTGAGCCACTGTCATGACCCTGAAAACCCAGAGGTTACCTCAATAACCTCAAATCCTTCTTCATAGTACAGGCCTGTGTGTGTGTGTGTGTGTGTGTGTGTGTGTGTGTGTGTGTGTGTTGGGGGGGGTGCTTGATCAGGAGGCTTCAAGCAGTTTGTTTGTTTGTTTGTCTGTTTGTATCTTTATTTGTTTATTGGTTTGATTTTGTGTTCAGCTGTTTATTTGCTTTTGTGTCTTCATTTGTCTTTTTGTTTATTTGTTTATTTGTTTTTCAGCTCTGTGTCCTGAGGAGGCGGAGTCTGCTTTGGAGGCGGCGCACTTCTTCACTGAGGATCTACCAAGAGGTAAACATATCGATATTATAAACTACAGAATCAGTGCAGTATTTCTACTACTAGTACAATTGTACACTCTTAATCTCTTTGCAGATGACACATTTATTTGATCCACCCTGCTGACAGATGATCTCTGTGTTTAGTGTTTGTCTTCAGAATAGCTTGACAGATTTAGTTTACAGGACACAAAAACTGGATAAAGACAAAGAGCAGAAGCAGCTGATAGTAGAATAAAGTGACTCCTCAGATAATTAAGTGAAAAGAGTGGAGCTGAAGTTTAACTTGAAAAGGTGTGATGAAAGCAGTCAGCAGCGACTCAGCAGGTTTGTAGAAACATCCTGCAGATGTAAAATATCATCAATCTATTTGATTTGCATGAAAAATCTTTTCAGATTTGAAAGTTTCCTCTCTCACTCACACACTGCCTGATCCGTTCTCCTCCTTCTCCTTCTTCATCATCTTCTTCTTCTTCTTCTTCTTCTTCTTCTTCTTCTTCTTCTTCTTCTTCTTCTTCGTCTCCTTCTTTTTCACCTTCTTCATCTTCTCCTTCATCTCTCTCCTTCTTTATCTTCTTTTCCTTTCTCTGATGTTTCCTTCCAGAATCTTCTTTCCTGTCTGATCTGGACATTTTGGGGCAGCAGGAAGTGGCATCAGGTTTGTGTCTCTGTGGTTTGAGGAAACCTGCTGTTGCTACACTGACACCTGTGCTGTCAGACATATTGCTCTGGCCCGCCCACAGCCAGTGATGTCACAGCAGCTGTTGTCACCTGGCCCGAGCTGCTCATAAACCATAAGTCAGTGTTTGTCAATTTGTGCGTGCAAAGTCCTTCCTCTTTTTAGTTCATCACTGTAGAATCACAAGCTGTAACACAACTTCCAAAAATAACAGATTTAGAGGTAGGCTGATGTAATAAACCAGGAAGGGGAACTGTACAGTGAGCACGTGGTGGCTGGGACTACACCTGTGCACCCTGCTTAGGCTCAGCTTGAAGACACAACATGAGGCTGCTGACCTGTGGGCCACCACCTGTCAGGCAGGACATAAGAGTGGCAGGCAGGCCCTGGTGCTCTGAACCCAGGCTATGAAAATGGGTTCTACGCATGTGGAATGTCACATCTCAGGTGGCAAAGAAGCCAAAGTCAGTGCAGGAGGTCAAGCAAGACAAAGTAGACATAGTCAGTACCACTGGAGAGGGGCTGAACTCCCTAATTTTTTCCAAAGTGGCCTAGAATGAAAGGTGCCTGGCAGGTCTCAGGATTCTCAAGAACTCCTGGGCTGAAAATAAGAGGGTCACCCTGTGAGACTGAGGGTAGCTGAGAGGAGGCTTTTCTTCTTAGAATCTCTGGGTGGAGTCCTTGTCCTGGAGGGGTGCCAACTAGTAATCCCAGAGTTCTGGGACAATTGAACTTTCACATGGACAAAGATGGAGGAACCTGGAAGGGTTAAGAGGAGAGCCTGACCTAAACCTGACTGATGCGCTGTGTCAGTCAGGCCAAGTTTCCTTGACAGTGTGTTTGGACTCTGTTTTACAGACTGGATGAGGACAGTGGTGTAGTGGTGCCTGAAGAAGTGGGTATAGTCTTAATTTATAAGGGCGGCTGTGGCTCAGGAGGTTTGTGGTTCAATCCCTGGCCTTGGTAGTCCACATGCCGAAGTATCCTTGGGAAAAATACTGAAAACTGCCCCTGATGCTGCGCCATTGGTGTGGGAATTCGTACGTACGTCGCTTTGGATAAAAGCGTCTGCAAATGACTGATTGTAATCGTAATTGTATGACCCACCCTACTCTCTGATTAGCTTCCTGATATTCTTGCCAAACCAACCAACGAAGACAACAATGACGAATAGCCAATCAGAGGCAGTGGGTCATGCCTTTGCCATCCTAGGAAAAAATAATTGGAGCACGCTACCGAATGGTGTGCATCAGAGGGGATTTGCAAGTGGGTATATGCCTGCACCACACCACTGGATGAGGAGCTCAGAGGAGAAACACTGCTCCTTCCTGTTGAAAAGAGTAAGGTGTGGTGATGTGCCTGCTTACCTTTCTACTGAGGACATCAGCAGGCCAGATCTGCAGACCAGAATACACTGAAGGGACTACACTTACATACCATCTGGTCGAGGAACATCTTAGCATGATAGAAATGTATTTCAGAGTCATTAACATTCATACTAACATACTGTCTCCAGCATACTCAGTCAGCATGTACTGCATACTGTCTACTATATGAATGGAACAATTAAGTATGTCATTAACATGAAAACAGCTTTTAGCCAGGCTCGGAATCTCTGAAAACACACAGTACATTGTGGAGCAGTTGAGTATGTCCAGTAAGCTCACGTCTTATGCGTCTTGCTAATCTGTACATCCTGACATTTCTCATGTACACAAAATCCACATACTGCACAGCTGAAACACACTGCATTCTCAGTTTGATGTTGTATTTAATATGCACAGTATTTAGACGTGATTCTGAACACAGCCAAAGTCTGAAACCAGCTTCGACTGGTTCCAGGTGTCTTACCTGTACTGTGACACCACTGATGGGGGTGTGGCCAGAAGTGCATGTTGAAGATCAGACGAAGAGCTGAGTTTAACGTAGCGTCTGATGTCACTTTAAACACTTTTCATTTCTTTATCTCACAGCTGCCTTCATGTTTTTAACTAACTCACTGTCACAGTTACTTGATCAGTCTTTTCTGTGGTGGTGGTGAAGATGAGGATGAGGATGATGATGATGATGATGATGATGATGATGATGATGATGATGATGATGATGATGGTGATGGTGATGGTGATGGTGAAGGTGGGGATGATAATGAAGATGATAATGGTGGTAATGGTGATGATGATTATGATGTTGATGATGATGGTCATGGTGGCCATGATGAAGATGGCGATGGAATGACTATTTCCTGTCTGTGTGCAGGTGAGGAGGTAAAGGATGGAGGTGGAGACAGTGAGGAGAAGAAAGGTAAATGCCCCGCCTCGTGTTGACTGTGTGCACAGGTGTTCTACCTGTCCTGTTTAGGTGAAGTGTACAAACCAAACCTTCACCCTGTGACAGCACTGTTCACCGTGGACTAAGACCAGAGTCAGTCTGGGAATCAGGTTTAGGGGGATGAGGACAAGTCCAGAAAAATAACTACATTAACTACTGCTCAGGCAAAGTATATTCACCTGCTGGCCACAACACGCCTGACCACAGGTGGGTGTTGTACTATACTGCCCTCTTCAGGTAGAGAGCAGTAGCTTGACTCCAGAGGCAGTGAAGTGCATTTTAAAGTGAGACAGCAGCTGCTGAGGTTTGCTCAAGTAGTTAGCTTCAATAGGAGTCTTTTTCTCTATGCTTGGATTAAAGCAGGATTGTGTAACAAAGTGAATTACCAAAAAAGTCATTATTTAAGCAAAATTTTTAAAAAAGTAAATTATTAATACATAAATTTAGTTTATGTTTTAGCCAAGGCTAGCAGTGGCTATCCCAGCTGCTAGCTGTCACTTGATATAGCACTCATACAGCCTGAGTAGTAGTACACAGTCAGGGTGCAGTAATACACAGTGTGTAGTAAGAGTGTAGTAGCACACAATTAGTACTACACCATCGGAGTGCAGAAATACACAGTCAGAGTGCAGTAATAAGCTGTCATACACAGTACAGTTACTACAGTTTTAATTATTACACATTTAAAGCTGTTTCAATGAAATTCCTCATTTCTTTATTTAATATATTTCAAAGAGTAAAACAGATGTCGGATGGTCATGACTCAGTCATGCATTTATTGTGTTTTTCCTCTGTGCTACAGTACATGGTATTCTATCTGACAGGACTGTCACACTGGCTCAAGGTACTCGTTAGTTTCGTTACTCTTTAATGTACAAAGACTGTTGACCTGTGACCTGTGTGTTGTTTCAGAGGAGAAGGTGAAGGACTACAGGTACTACCTGAGGATGTGGGCCAAAGAGAAGGACCCCAAGACAGAGACCATCAAAGACTTGCCCAGGATGAACCAGGTGAGCAGGAGGTCAGGTTCACGTTCAGGTTCGGGTGCAGGTTGAGGTTGAGGAGGAGGTTCAGGTCAGGATTAGGTTGAGGTTCAGGTTGAGGAGGAGGTCAGGTTGGGATTCAGGCTCAGGGTTAGGTTGAGATGCATCTGAATGAGCTCACCTGTCTCTCTGTCTCTGTGTGTAGGAGCAGTTCATAGACTTGTGTAAGACTCTGTACAACATGTTTAGTGAGGAGCCTCTGGAGCAGCAGCTCTATCACTCCATTGCCACTGTGGCCAGCCTGCTGCTGCGAATTGGGGAGGTCGGCAAGAAGTTCAACAACGGCAGCAAGAAGCCAGATGATGCTGCCGCTCAGGCTCCGGCCCCCGACCCTCAGAGGGAGGGCGGGCTCGGTGAGGGGGCGTCAGGTGAGTCTCAGGTGTGCCGGGCTCTGGCTGACGCTCAGCTGGAGCCAGCAGCCCTGCAGACATCAGACGAAGAAACCAAAGACGACACATCTGTGTCTTCATACTCGGTGGTGAGCTCCGGCTCACTGCAGTGCGAGGACATCGCTGATGACACGGTGCTGATTGGTGGTGGTGAGCAGAGGCGGGGCAGTGTGCTGGATGTTGATTGGTCGATCACTTTTGAGCAGGTGCTGGCGTCGCTGTTGACAGAGCCGCCACTCGTTGACTACTTCGAGAAGAAGAGGGACATCCAGAGCAAGATAGCAGCCTGTAAGGCCCAGCGGGCAGTGGAACGTCAGACAAGCTCCGCCTCCGACCACGAACTCACTCAGCATTCTGTTTGACTCACCTCCTCCTGCCCACCTGACTCACCACCACCTGTCCAACTGATTCAGCTGACCTCTTGACTCACCTCGTTCTGCTTACCTGACCACCTGAAACACCTCCACCTGTCTACCCGATGACATAGCTCACCTCCACCTGTCCCACTGATGACCTGACTCACCTCCACTTGTCCACCTTACCATCTGATTTTCCAATATGGATCCTTGATTTAAAGATAATCGGCTGATCTGATGATGTCAAGTTATTATTGGAGCGCCTCTGCTGTTGTGACTGTGACCGACTCAGACTCTGATTGGCTGGTCAGCTGTGCAGAGACAGAGAGAGGAAACAGGTCATCATCCTGATTACGATGATGTGATGTTACCTGTGATGACACACACCAGCCATTACTGTCAAGAGCTTCAGAGTTTCTTCAGGTTTTCTTCTTCATATCTGTTTGAGACTGAAAACAAGTGAACCAGCAATCAGCTGATGAGTCCAGGTGACCATACCTTTGTTACAACTCAGCCCGTCCTGCAGGTGTTTCACAGTCAAGGCCCTTCAGGGACAGGGTGTGGGAGAGGGCTTTTAATGTGAAACCAAGTACAAATAAACACCTGGATCTTCACTCCAGGTAAACACAGGCCCCGCCTACTTCAGCAGAACTCCAGAATTTGTTTTTTTTGTGGTGGTTCAGGAGTTGGATCAGTAGGTGGATCAGCAGATGGATCTGCAGATGGATCTGCAGGTGGATCAGCAGGTGGATCAGCAGATGGATCAGCAGGTGGATCTGCAGGTGGATCAGTAGGTGGATCTGCAGGTGGATCAGCAGGTGGATCAGCAGGTGGATCAGCAGATGGATCTGCAGGTGGATCAGCAGGTGGATCAGCAGGTGGATCAGTAGGTGGATCAGTAGGTGGATCACTAGGTGGATCAGCAGGTGCATCCGCAAGTCTCTTTGCAGTTACATGTGTAGAAACTGTCAGAGTCTCTGCAGGATCAGCTGAACTGAAAACTAACAAACTCTAACAGACAAGAAGGTAAAACAGGTGAACAGTGTGCTGACAGAATTACAGAAGCCCCAAAGTCCCAAAACGTGTTACAACTCACAAGTTAAAAAGTAAAATGATCTCCACAGTCACGTGATTTCTGTCTATTTTTGAGTTGTAATATGTCATTTTCTTAAAAGAAAGAATGTGACTGCTCGGTAAAGGAACGTCAACATGATGCAGACCTGTGAGCAGGTAAACCAGGGTTCAGTCACCTAATAGCAAGACTAAGAGTGAATTTGATAAGTTGATTTTTGGTGGGAACAAGCTGAAATATTCTCAACTTGGGGAAAAAATAAAACTTTTCTCTGTCACTTACATAAAAATGACTGAATGAGGAAATGAACAGTTTCCTGGAGAAAATAAAAATAAAGATGTTTAATGTTCAAATGTTTTAGTTTCCTTCTGTACAGTTCAGATATATTAATTGAATATTAATCATGAGGTTGTATTACCTGAATAAACTTGTGTTTAGGCTCAGGTGAGTTCACACCTGTAGGCGTCACTAAAGCCTTGAATGCCTGTTTCTCATGACATCAGTCCTGTTTACTTTCTGTTGGAAAAAAATGATGTCAGAGGACTCTCTGTTGTCTTCACTGTGTTTATTCACCAATCTGCTTTTAAAATCCATTTTATTGATCAATTATTGATCTGTACTCTGTTGTCTAATAAATACTGAACGAAATCCACTTCTTTCTGTGCTGTTTATTGATTTAATTAAAGTGCAGCCACAGCCACACGTTTAGTTTCTGCACATTTGTCATGAAAAAAGCAGAAACCTGTCAGATGGTTTTATGTGTGCATCATCAGCTCTTTGTTATGTGTGTTATTATATTCTACTAAACACAATTACACTTAAGATTTGTTATATATATACATATATATATATATATATATATATATATATAGGGTTGGGTTAGGGTATTGATGCATTGGTGAGCGTCAGAGCCACTGTCCACGATGAAAGGGTTAGGATGAAACAACTCAGATCCAGGAATACATGATGAAGATACATCCTGAAGAGCCAAGATCCTGTGGGACCACCAGATCCAGACTGACAACATGGTGGTGGCTAACCAACCAGACATCATGTTGACAGACAAACAACAGCAGAGTAATGTATTGATAGACGCATTGATCCGAGAAGGAACACAAGAAACTATTTACAATTATACAAAGTTTTGTATAATTATCTACAAAGGAAATGCTATACAAATAAATAAATACAATATATACAAAGATGTAGTGTAAATGCTAATTTATTCATTATTGTGATTAATTACATTCAGAACACAGACACACACACACACACACACACACACACACACACACACACACACACACACACACACCATATTATGTATATAAACATATAGCTCAATAAATAAATCGTTTGACTTACAACAGAACTGATAAACTGAACCATCTAAACTTTGTTTCCTCTGCATGTTTAACAGTAAAAGCCTTTAATAAAGTGCTACTTCAATCTTCATGTTTATTGTTTTCATCTTATTTAATGTTATCATTACTTTTGCATTGAGTCAGTTCTGTGTGTTGCTCACATGTTTGTAGGTTCATTTAAAAAAGTTGTCCCTGAACACCTCTTCAGGTGTATTTAACCAGCAACGTCATTCAAACTGAATCCTTCTGTTTAAATGAAGCTGTGAGGAAACACGTTTCAGAATCAGGAATCAGAATCAGAAAGCCTTTATTTGTCCCCCGGAGGGGAAATTTCATTTTAGTTTTATTGTTTGAGAAACACAATCGGTGCTGTTGTCCTCCGGCCTGCAGGAGGCGCTCTGCTCTAACACAACAGTCACTCTGCCGCCGCTCTGACGTACAATGTGACGTTCATCGAGATTCAATCAGACCCGGGAAAAAGTCAGCCGGAGGACCGGGAGCAGAACCGGAGCCGTCTAATATCTGTCCGTCATGGTTCAGGAGTTTCACGTCCTCAGGTGTTTTTCCTGTCAGACCTTCCAGGTGCAACAGGTAACAAATACACTCGCGATAAACTGCACTACATGCTAAAGGCTAACAGACCGGCTAAAGGCTAACAGTAGCCTTGAACAGCTAGCCAGGTTACAGAGCAGCGTGTCGGTTCCTTTTTTGTTTAGTATGAAAATGACCGTTTGGTAATTCAGAATTTAATGTGTTTTTAGAAGACAAAGAGTGTGTTTTAGAAGACAAAGCAAATGGGCGTTTTGAAGACAGCTCTTCAAACACAATTAGATAAATAACTCTGTGTGTGTGTGTGTGTGTGTGTGTGTGTGTGTGTGTGTGTGTGTGTACAGTACCAGTCAAAAGTTTGGACACACCTTCATTGTCTTCATATTGTCTTCATTGTAGATTAAGACTGAAGACTTCCAAACTGTGAAGGAACTCTTATGGAATGATGTAGTAAACAAAAAGCGTTAAACTAGCCAGAATATGTTTTAGTTTCCGATTCTTCAAAGTTGCCGCCGTTTGGTTTTCAGTAAACAGGTGTGCCTCGTCAAGAGGTAACTTCTGGAAGTTCTTGCCTTCAATGTGTTTGAGATCATCAGAACCTCTCAACTAAGTCAGTGTTTCCCAGCCACTGTGAGAAATCATCAGGTGTGCCGTGGAAGATTATCCAAGTTCACCTGATTGGTGCTCTAAGGGTTAGAGCAAAAAAAGGTTGGGAAACACTGAACTAAGTAAAGAGGAAAGACAGTCATTCATTACTTTACGACATGAAATTCAGTCAATCCGGAAAATTTCAAGAGCTTTGAACGTATCCTCAAGTGCAGTCGCAAAGACCGTCAAACGCTATGATGAAACTGGCTCTCGTGAGAAGGAAAGGAAGACCAAGAGTCCCCTCTGCTGCAGGGGATAAGTTCATCAGAGTTACCGGCCTCAGAAACCGCAAATTCACAGCACCTCAGATTAGAGCCCACATAAATGCCTCACAGAGCTGAAGGAGACACATCAACATGAACTGTTCAGAGGAGACTGCGTGAATCAGGCCTTCACGGCCGAACAGCTGCAAAGAAGCCACTTCTGAGGAAGAACAAGAAGAAGAAGAGAGGTGCTTGGGCCAAGAAACGCAAGGAATGGACATGAGACCAGTGGAAATCTGTCCTTTGGTCTGTTGAGTCCGAATTTGACTTTTTTGGCTCCAGAGGCCATGTCTTTGTGAGTCACAGAAAAGGTGAGTGGATGCTTTCTACATGTGTGGTTCCCACCGGGAAGCATGGAGGAGGAGGTGTGATGGCGTGGAGGTGCTTTGCTGGTGACACTGTTGGTGATTTATTGAAGTCAGAGCACCTTAACCAGCCTAACTACTGCAGCATTCTGCAGCGACATGCCGTCCCATCTGGTTTGCGCTTAGTGGGACCATCATTTGTTTTTCGACAGGACAATGAGCACAAACACACCTCCAGCGCTACCTTACAAACCTTTAATTAACTGCATCTCAGGAGGAATTTGGGTGACATTGATCAAAGCTCCTAAAAACATTTTTTCAGCACCACATGTAGGAGTGGCTCAGTGAGCAGCTGGAGTTTTGCATCATGTTGAATTGTTGTCGAAAAGGTTTTTTTACAGAGTTTGTTGAACTCACCTGTGTTCACCTGAGCAGCAATGCTGCGTCTGATTGAGCTGATCTTGTTCTTGAATAACGATGAAGTCCTTCACAGTTTGATGTAGAGACCTGTGGACAGATGGGGGCAGCACTGAGCAGGTGGTCAGTAGTAAAGAGTGATATTCTAGAGTTCCCAGCATGCTCTGTAATCATCTTGGAAAAGTGATCCTCTCTTGTCAGACGTGTTGGTTTGTTACAGACGGTCGGGGCTCCTCAGTGTGTTTTCTTTCTCTTTCTCACTCTCTTCATCTCATTAACGCTGTGATTCTCCAGTCTCTTTCACCTGATGCACCCTGTTTGTTAATGGGAGATTTTAATAATTTCTTAAATTCTTAATAACTTCATAAATCTCTGAATCTTCATCAGTATGTCACCTGTCCAACCAGGAAAAATAAGACTCTGGACTTATGTTATGGCTCTATTAAAGGAGCATATAAGGCTTCTCCTGTGCCCCCGCTTGGTTCCTCTGATCACAGCACAATTCACCTCATACCTGTATACAGGCCAACACTCAAGAGGGTCAAGGTGAAGTCAAGAGAGGTCAAGGTCTGGTGTGAAGATGCTGTCACTAAATTACAAGGATGCCTGGACTGTACCGATTGGTCTGTGTTTATGGACTCCACCCAAGATATTGATGAACTTACTGACACTGTATGCAGTTATATCACATTTTGCGAGGATACTGTTATTCCCAAAAGATATGTTAGAGAGTACCCAGATAACAAGCCATGGGTCACTAAATCCCTGAAAGAGGCGTTGAATAAAAAGCATAGGGCCTTCTTAAACGGGAATGAAATAGTGAAAAGAGAGTCCAGGAGAGAGGACAGAGCTGAAATAATGAGGGTGAAATTAAATTACAAAAATAAGCTGGAGGAAGATGGAAGTGGCAATAATTTGAAAGCAGCACGGGATGGAATGAGAAAAATGACAGGCCAACAAAAAAATGATCAAAAGCCAGTTAGGCTCACAGGTTATGACAGTAACAGAGACTTAGCTGAAGCTCTAAATTCTTTTTATTTAAGATTTGACACCCATGACTTTACAGATGATCTCAAGGAATTTGGCAAAATGTCTGCCCCACTCACTGAACCAACCCAGATGTTTGTAGCTGAGGATGTGAAAGCAGTATTTCAGAAAATTAAGACTAACAAGAGCCCTGGGCCGGACTGCATTACAGGGAGGCTGCTTAGGTGTTGTGCAGAGCAGCTCTGTGAAGTGTTCTGTCACATATTCTGGATGTCTCTAGATCAGTGTGAAGTTCCAAAGTTATGGAAAGAATCCATTGTGGTACCGGTGGCAAAAACTAGGACCCCTAGGGAGTTCAATGACTTCAGACCGGTGGCAACCATCACTGGTTATGAAGTCATTGGAAAGGCTGAATAAGAGAGAACTGTTGCAAAGGGTGGGGGAGGCACTCGACCCCATGCAGTTCGCCTATAGATCCAGGATGGGAGTGGAGGATGCGCAAATTACTTTGCTCAACCTCTTGTATAGACACCTTGAGGGTCCTGGCACCCGTGCCAGACTCCTGTTTATGGATTTCTCATCAGCATTTAACACTATCCAGCCATTTATTTATTTATTTGTTCTATTTTAACATGTAGGTCTCAGAGGGTGAGAGTAAATGGTTTCCTGTCAGAGCAGCGCTCATCCTCCACTGGCTGTCCTCAGGGTTGTGTCCTGTCCCCTCTGCTTTACATTCTCTACACCAATGACTGTAGAAGTCAGCACAAGGACAGGCACATACCAACATTCGCCGATGACACAGTCATCATTAGCCTGCTCCAAAATGATGAATCTGAGCATGGGCCAGTGCTGAACGAATACTTCAAAGACCAAAGACATGGCTATTGATTTCAGGAGGAAAGTAACCAACATTCCTGTACAAACCTCCATCAAAGGAAGTCGTATTGAAATCGTAAATATTTAGGGACAGTCATTGATAATGACCTAAAATTTAATCTAAATTCTGATATGGTCTGCAAGAAGGGACAGCAACGGTTGTACTTTCTGAAAAAGCTGAATTCTTTTAATGCTGACAGGAGAATGATGTCTTTGTTTTATAAGTCTTTCATTGAATCTGTTCTTACCTTTTCCCTAATCGCCTGGTTCGGCGACCTTAACACCAGCGACAAAAACAACGCAGACAGCATAGTGAAGGCAGCCGGTAAGGTGATGGGCGTGCCACAGACCCAACTAGCTGTGATTTATGACAGGCAAGTCCTTGGTAAAGCCAGGGCGATGCTGGCAAACACAGGTCATCCTTCCCTCAGGTCGCAGATTTAGAGTGCCCCGGGCTAAGTGCAATAGGAGTAGAAACTCCTTCATTTCCCGTGCAATAACACTTTTAAATTATGATAAATAGGCACATTTAACTTGCACTTTATAGGATGGGTCTATTGTAGTTTTTATTTTTTGTTTTTACAGCCGTGTGTATCGTGTTTGCCCTTATGTCCTTCTATGGTCTGCCCTGACTGGAAAACAAATTTCCCACTTGGGACAATAAAGTTAAACTGAACTGAACTGATTCTGTCAGTCCTCTCAAACCTTTAGTGGAACAAACTATTTAAAGCGCTGGACGTGGCGTTGTTGAAACGTACAGAGCAGTCAGCTGTGACGCTCAAATCATCTCATGGTATTCAAGAGCTCTGCTTCAGCCTGGTCCCGAAGGCTCGTCTTTGAACCAGAAATTCCCTTTTAGTCTTGGTTCTGATTAGTTTGCCATCGAAAACACACACTGACTGTGAGAAAGAGCTCAGTCTGACACTGAAGCGTTGTCCATGTTTAACCCTGCTGTCCAGGAGGCATCCATGCCGATGAGCGACTGTGTCCTTCCTCAAGATCCACCCAATTTCACTTTTCCATTAAAGCCAACTACGAAACTTCCCCATATTTTCATTTTTCCCTCAGATGCTTTAAAAGGTGGTTAAAGGAGAAGCAGCGATGCTGTCATCAGTTAACCATAAATACCACGTGCATCCTGGGGCTTGTACCGAGTGATGTCATCTTTGTTATTGTTACCTGCCTGCAGACGACACGAGAATGAGCTTTCAGTGACACCTGTGCGATGCATCAGATATATTGTTTATGAGAAGAAGATAAGATATATAACTTCATTGATCCCACGCTGTGGAAAGTGAAACTTAGACATGAAGGACAGAAAGACAGAAATATATAGAAGTATGTGATAAACAGTCAACAACCATTTTCTGTGGTGAGTCAGAGTCAATAAATTGAACAGATTTTTCATTTTAACCCAGAGGTTAGGACATCACTTCCTGCTGTTTTACATCACTTCCTGCTGTTTTACGTCCCTGTTTTGCTGTTGAAAAGGATGATGGTCTTGACATATTAAACGTTTTCTATCTAAGTCGCTCATATTTTTTGTTTTTTTGTCTGCTCTCTTATTATTAAGACTATGTGACTCCAGACTGACTCCAGGTGTGTTTGCCCTGTGTTTTGTCTGTCAGGTGAAGAAGGTGAACAGGTGGACGTGCAAACTGTGTGGAGAGAAACAGTCGCTGCTGAAGGTCAGCTGGTTTTTGGTCCCTGATCTCAGGGTGGTGCGCAGTAGTTATGAATTCATATTGACGATTTTATTGATATTGATGCAGTTAATATCTGCTAATATCCAAACCTTCAGATCGCAACAATTTGTTGATTATTTTCTCTATTCATGGATGAATCATGAGTCTATAAAATGGAAATAATCGAAAATGCCTGTCAGAGTTCCTCAGAGTCTCCAAATGTCTTGTTTTCTAATACAATAATGATACAAGATGATGAAAACTCAGAACCACAGGACTGCTGTCAGCAGGACATCAGAGTCATGAAGACAGAATGTGTTTTTACCTGTGTCACCCCGTTGGACTGTGTGCTGATTGGTTGACAGGAGTTTGGGCGGGGCTCTGGGGCCGACTGCAGACGCCATGTTCAGAAGCTGAACGCCATGAGAGGAGCATTGATGGAGGAGCAGGAGCACAACATCCAGCTGCTACGGTAACCAAGCTGTCCTGCAGCACACTCCTTTAAAACAGACGTCCATCAGCCTTCAGGGGACATTTCATGTGGACGTCCAATTAGTATTGATGGTAAAGGTAGTCGACACCTTCATGTACCAGGATGCATTGCACACATCGCCATGTGTCACCACTCCAGTAGTCAGTAATTACGTTGTTCCTCTCACTCAAATGTTTATTTGTAAGTGAAGTGAACACGGTTTTGTTTCTGAGCGGCAGCGTGCTCCACACCTGCCCACAGGTGGAGACCGTAAATCCAAACCCTAACCCTGAACACCAACTACGTCACATCATTAATGACATCATCACATCACGGCGCTGGAAGAACACTCCGCTCTCACTTTAGCTCACTCACTTACTGTTCACATGAAACGTGCCGAAGATCCCGCCCAGCTGTTCTCACCTGGGTCTACAGGTGAGAACAGCTGTTTACTTACTCAGGTATTCTGATGCTCTGATGGTTGTTAACAGGACGCAGGTTGAGGAAGACGGGGAGCCTGAGGACCACAGAGCCGACCAGGTGAACCCCCCCGCCTCCCCCCACACACACCCTGTGTATCTGGTTTAGTGTTCAGAAACGTGTTCATACTCTGAGCTCTGTTTCTGTCCGGTTGCTTTCAGGTGACCCAAACTCAGGTGAGCTGCTGGAGCAAATACCTGGACACACCAGAGGAGGCGGAGCCAGCAGAGGAGGAAGAGGAGTGCGTTTTGATGGACGAGCAGCAGCTCCATGGCAACGGCATGATTGACAGGTGTGACTTGAGAGAGTGTGGAGTTGTTACAGGCCGAGGCCACCCACCTGTCAATCAGCAGGTAACCAACTTGTGAGAGGTGGGCCGTGTTATGTGAAATGCACTTTTAAAAAGTCAAATTTTATTTCTCATCACAGACACTATTTAGTTTCCAGCTGAGCACAGAATGAGTGATGGCGTTTCGCAAGAAGACAGAAATAGATGAGAAGAAGGAGGCGGGCCTCTTGACTCAGAGGCAGAACCACTCCTCTGATTGGATAAATGTGCCAAAGTTTGAGATGACTCATCAAACACATTTTCTTCCAGGAACATAATGAACAAAAAGTTAATCACATGTCATGATTTTTAACCTTCCTGTTGTCTGACAGGAAGTGGAAGAGAAGACGAGGATGGACGGACGGAAGAGAGGACGATCAGACACCTGAGCAGGTGACATGCTGACATCACCAACAACATTACTGCTAACGAAACTTATGCCACTGGACTTCCTGTTAGTCAGTGACAGAGGTGGAGTCTCTGCTAAGCTAAGCTAACAGTTTAGTATCTGCGTGCTTTTCCACATCAACCAGCAGAGGTTTGACTCACAGCTGTTAATACATCAGTAAATTAATATTTTTGGGTGTGAACATACAGGTACAGGTGTGATGATGATGTCACAGTACGGTCAGGTACAGGTGTGATGATGATGTCATAGTACGGTCAGGTACAGGTGTGAAGATGTCACAGTCAGGTACAGGTATGGGGCTGATGATGTCACAGTCAGGTACCGTTGTGGGGCTGATGATGTCACAGTCAGGTACCGTTGTGGGGCTGATGATGTCACAGTCAGGTACAGGTGTGTGACAGTAAGAACAGGACTCCAGCTCCACAGAACATGTTGGACTTTTTCTTTAAACAATCAATTTAACATTCTGACTTCTGTCTGCAGTCCAGCTGGTCCAGGCTGACAAAGAACCCTGTCAGACCATCAGCCACAACCAGACCCACCAGTCTGAACCACACCAGTCCTCCCAGTAAGAAGAGCATGAATGCTCCCAGTGTGAGTGGCGGCCCATTGACCAGGTGGGCGTGTTTCCTCCGTTCTGACTGTAAGGTGAACGAGGAGGGGGAGGAGCCTTCAATCAGTGGGTGGACTCAGTCAGTGGGCGGAGCTGCCTTGCTGTCCTGTAATGACATCATCCATCACAGCCCGCCCCCTGTCCAGCCCCGCCCCCTGCTTCCTGTTTCCTCCATGTTCGAGAGCGGTGAGGACTTCAGCTTTGACGAGTTTCTGACAGCTGACAAGTTGTAAACCAGTCAATGAATCACTCAATCACTCAATCAATGAAATATTGATCGGTTCACTGAATGTGTTCTGTCTACCATGATTTTACTGTAGTTTTATACTTTAGAGTACTTTTCGCAGTACTTTTCCTCCTTTGTATGTTTGACTGTTAAATAACAAAATGGGATAAATGAACAGATTTATTGATCAGACGAGATTAAACTTTAACACGTCCAACAGGCTCAATTCTGCATGTTTTTATTATTCAGATGAAGACAGAACAGCAGCATGTCAGTAAAAAGAGAGTGCACAGTAATCAGTTAAAGTATTGATTAATGAGACAAAGCATTGATTAATAACAGTAGATGACAGATTAGAAATTCAGATTACAGGAAACAACAGGGCGTATAAATCATGCTTCGATGTCATTGGTTTAGTATAGATGATGTGTCAGCAGTGACATCACGATGACATCAGGGCTGGTGTGGGCGGGGCTGTTTGGCATACTGGATGGCGTCGAGCGCGGCGCCGATGTCGAAATTTTTGGCCTGAAGAAGACGAGTCAACCAGCCGCCTTCATCGGTGAAACCCATCGAAAGCATGAGAGACAGAGACTCCACCAGGCGGGGGTCGGCCTCTGTGGGGGGGGGGGGGGGGGGTCAGAGGTCAGCAGGGACACCGTGCACAAGAATCCCACAGATAAGGGGAGGACATGGTCTTACCTTGGGGCAGGTGGGGGTACAGAGCGGCCTCCTTCAGACCCGTTGGACCCTGCTCTTCCGGTAGGAAGACCTGGTTCTGGTCCCTTGGCTGGAGGGACTGCAGCTCTCCAGTGGAGGGGTCCACCTCTCGGGGGCTCAGGTGAGTCCACTCCTCATCAGAGTCTCTGCACACCTGAGGGGCAGATTCACACTTTACGATGGTCTGAGCAGACTAATGAACCAGCTGCTTCGTTTCCATGGTAACAGTCAGACTTTAGCAGGTGAACCTGAGGTACTGGCCACAGCCCCCCCCCCCCCGGACTACAGCTCAGCCCCTCCCACCCCACCCTTTCTGATTGGCTGGGCATTAGAGATGCTGCTGATGTCACAGTTTCTGTTGAGTTCAAATTAAAAATGGACAGATACTAAAGTTTCCAAAGTTAAATATTTCATTAATAAACACATCAAATCAAAGATCAATAAAATATAAATAAATAATCAAACTTATTTTGTTTTGTTCCTTCACACAAATCACTTGCATTATAGAACTGATAACCGTACATATGAAATATTGATTATTGGAACTTTTCACTATGAGTAAAGAGATTCTTGACTGATGATCATCACCTGTGTGCAGTGCATTGTGGGAGACTATTGTCCATCACCAGGACAATAATAATAATATAATAATAATAATAATGATAATAAATAAATGAAAAACTGAACTGCGTCAACTTTCTTAGGAAAATGTTGCTGAGGTTATGGGGCCACTGCAGAGTCTTGAAAAGTCTTTGAAAAGCCTTGGAAGTTACTAAAAAATTACATTTTGAGTCACAGCTTTGGAAGTTCATGATCAACTGACCTTTGACCCCACACTGGCTCTGCCTTCACTGTCAGCTCCACCCTCACTGCTGACCCCGCCCCCATGGTTGGCTCCACCCTCACCACTGGCTCCGCCTGTCTCCATGTCTCCCTCCACCCCCCCACTCTGAGAGGGAGGGCTCACCTTCGTCCTCTGGCCCTCATGTTCCACATCAATGTCCACATCGATACCTGTACACATACGTGACATCACTACCTTGCACCTGTTCACTCACAGCAAACAGCTGCCAATCAGAAACCTGGACTGATCTCAGGTGTTGACAGTGACATCACTCACCCAGCGGGCTCAACATGGCCGCCACGCCCTCGCCGATGTTCTTTAGGAAGTCTACGTTGGCCTGAGAGGCTACAGAGACAGGTCAGAGGTCAATGATGATGTCATTAATGATGAACAATTATTCATGATCAATAGAACGTTCAGCTATCAGTTTATTGATTCCAGTTTAGTAAAGAAACCGAGAATTACAAACTCATTATAACAGAGTTTCTAACCCTGACCAGAGGGGGCGCTGCCTCCAGCAGAAGGTCTGGAGGATCCAGGCTGATCTTGGTCCTGGTCCTGGTCCTGGTCTGCACTCAGGTTCTGAGCATGGCTCAGGTTCTGGTTCCACATGCAGTGTCTCATCCTCTTCATCCACTTCCCCCGAGGAAACCACTGCAGCAGACGGTAAAGGAACAGTTCACCAAAACATCCCCACAGTCACAGGTTTTAAGTATCTGGCCACGCCCACCACTGATGTCACACAGACCAACCACGACCAAAATCGATAAGTTTGTCACCTTAAAAGTAGAATATTGAAGTATATCGAGCCTGCTGAACTAAAGAAACACAGTGAGCTGATGAATCCGTAAATACAAACTGCACTCAACCGGACATCTGCTCTGTAGTTCCTCTGCACCTTCATCATCATCATCATCATCATCATCATCATCGTCATCTCACAGATGTTTTCTGAAAACAGTTCTTACACTTCCAGTTACTGTCTTAATTATTGATCTTTATCTCAAAAATCAGCTAAAGATGAAAAACATTAAAAATGCTTAATTAAACTGGTTGAATGAGTCAGAACAGTAAAGCTTCCACTTGTCTAACTGTGAAGGAACAAATCCGTCAGGCTCATCTCATCAGCTTCAGGGTCGTTGGGTCAGGGTTGTTGGGTCTTTGGGTCGTTGGGTCCTTTGGTCAGGGTCTTTGGGTTGTAGGGTCGTTGGGTCAGGGTTGTTGGGTCCTTTGGTCTGGGTCGTTGGGTCAGGGTTGCTGGGTCCTTGGCTTGTTGGGTCATTGGGTCAGGGTCATTGAGTTGTTGGGTCCTTTGGTCTGGGTCGTTGGGTCAGGGTTGTTGGGTTTTAGGGCTGTTGGGTAGTTCAGTCGTTGGGTCATTGGGTCAGGGGTGACCCTTGTCTGGTCTGTTACTGAAGACGAGAAGCACCCTGTTGAGGCTAAAGGATTTTTACATTTTGAAGAAGCTGGTTTGGGTCTAGCTAACTCAGCCAATCAAATGTGTGCATTCTGATAGCAGGGATGGCTGCATCCAGTCAAAGTGGGCAGTCAGCACGGTCAGTGGCTCTTTTCCCATGATGCCCCTCACCTGCAGCGGGTGCCAGATGGGCAGCAGAGCATGCTCAGTGTGCGTCCCTCGAGCCTGGCAGGCGGAGCACAGGTCATAGTTCGGACAAACCGAACACTTGAAGCGAGTTCCCACCACGGGACCGTCACAGCCGTCACAGGTGACATTAGGGTGGAGGGTAGGGGGCGGGGTCATGTGAGGGGGTGGGGCCTGAGGAGCTCCAGGTGGTGGAGGAGGTGGGTGGCCAAAGATGAAAGGAGGGAAGGCGTGAAGAGGAAAGTCTCGACGGTGCTCCTTCTTCTCTGAAAGAGTTCAATCAAACTTTATTAGAAACAAAGTTTGCACAGTTTTGGTTAAATCCCTTCTAAAAAATGTTTCTTCATAATACACTGATTCTGTGTTGTAATTGGACTTTGAGAATAAAAGCTGGTCTCTAAAAAAAAAAAGTTTCCTCCAATAACTTTTTTCTTTTCCACCTTTATCAGTGACAAAGGTGACGTTCAGGTGAGGTTGTGTGTTTCTACCTTTGATGAAGAGGCGGAAGGTGGAGTCCTTCATGCAGGCCAGACCCATCATCAGCTCATCATCAGAGGAAAACGCCACCAGGTCTCCATCTTCATCTGAAATACGCACACATCATCATCGTCATTATGTCACATTTAACTAATGGCTGGTTTCAGTTAGTTCATTTCCAAGTTTTTACATTTTCAATAGAAAATCAAGCAGCTGTCAAGTGAACATGAACGCCATAAAGTAAAGTAAACCCCCCAGCAGGTGTCAGTGGGCACACCTGAGTTCATACAGAACTTGTAGCTTCTATGTAAAGCATCATTTTGGGGGTTTTGTCTCAAACACCTGAAGTGATTTCACTGTGCGGAACTCCCCCTAAAAAACAGGTGATTTTAGCTTCACGTTGATTTCATGTTTTTACGTTTAGAACTCCATGAAATGTTGAAGGTGAACTTTTGCTACTGAAGAGTTTTGCTTCGTACCTCTGTAGTACATGTTGAAGCCGTTGTTCTTCAGATTACTGAACACTCCTGCAGTTTTCCTGCTCAGATACTCGAAGCTGCAGGAAACGTCCTGATCCACAGCGAACCTCCGGACCTCTTTCACCGACTCGTCTTTACCCAACAGGTAGGCCTTCACCGTCACCGACATGTCGTTCCAGGTACTGGGCACGCGGCAGATTCTGAACCAGACTTCGACTTCCAGACACTCAAAGTGAGAAAGTTTGTGACGCAGCTTTAAATCCTCTCTGCCTCCCTTCTGTTTACTTCCGTGATCAACGTCACTGTCGTCAGGAGAAGTAAATATTGACGCGGCCTCTCATTGGTCCACTGACGGAGTCCCGCCCAGCGGACCAATGAGAGGCTGAGGAGTGACTCTGCACTTTCATGGAATTCCCCCTCTGAGTCACCTGACCAATCAGGTTTAACCGGAACGAAGTTCGTCTTAAAGAAAATAACGCTGAGTCATCGTTACGAGGGACACGATGGAGGATTTTTGATCAAGTTCAGACTCTGAAATATTTAACAGCGACGTGTGAAATGGTTGATAAGCTGTTAAATCACCTCAAAACAGCTTAAATATGTGAAATAAACCCTATTATTTTCCTCATGAATCAATCTGATCTATAAAATATCAGAAACTGTTCAAAGTTCAAAAAACAGCAGATATTCACATTTTAGAATCTTAAACATCTGATTTAATCAATTACCAAAACAATTTCTGTTGAATCAATAAATCTACAAATCAATTTAGCTCTATAACAGATCAGAAATGTAAAGTTTAAACAAATAAGAAATATAACTTAATGGACCAGTTCATGTTTTAGTTTAGAGAATATTGATCAGAAATACGATCAAACGTGTAAAAATCAGATCATTTGAATATAAATTTGGGATTTCTGGTCAAATGGTTCCACTTCGAATGCTTTGAAAAAATTAAATTGAAATAGATATAATGACAATGAATCTCGATCATACGTCATTAAACACGTGAGAGAAATTATTTACAAAACGTAAATTAGTTCAAAACAAACAAAAACAACAGATTCAAAACATCTGAAAACAATTTCTTTGCTTCATTTTGTAAACAGTTGACGTTCATTGTGTTTATGGGATTCTGGATCAATAAAGTTATTGATCTGTGTTTGTCACTCTTTGCTCATGACTTCAGATATAAATCGGTTTTATTTTGGGATCTATGAGCCGTCTTGTCTTCTTCTTTTTGTTGTTGTTCTAGAAGTTGCTCAGGTGTGACATCACCCTGTATGGGAGCAGCAGCCAATCAGCAGCAGAGCTTGTGTCAGGTGACTGTGAGTCATCAGTCTTATGACCTGCTGTGAAGAATCTGAAATGACTCATGAACACAAACTGATGATACAATAAAACTGCAGGAGGGTCTGACATCCCAGAATGCATCACTGTGCACCGACAACTGCTGGAGGACGAAATATTAAATAAACAGAGAAAACAGCAGCAATAAATCAACGTGGACCTAAATACTTTTATTCTGTTACTTAAGTACCGTCCTTCCATTTTCTGCCTCTTTATTTATCTCAGATTATTCATACAACTCATCATTAGAATTATAGAATAAAGGACCCAGATTAATAAAATAAACATCTTCTCCAGCTGCTACATTAAAGTTAAAACAGTCATAGTTTTAATCCAATATGTTTCATTCATAGAGTATTTTTATTTTTGGTGTTTGGTTGTTGTTGCATACAACTACATACTTCTGTAAACTACTGCACAGGTCTGTGATACAACCACGACTCGTCTGGACTCGCTGTAATCAATCAAAGAGAATCAGTCATCAATAATCAAACTGAACTCACTGACAGCAGCTTCATGTGTTCACAACGCGGTGAACTCGCTCCATCCTCGATGAACAACTGATTCATATCCAATCATGATCCTCTCACCTGTGACCAATCAGCCTGTTCACCTGTGGAATGATCCAAACAGGTGTTTCTGGAGCGTTCCACATCTTTCAGCCTGTGAGACGTGTCGCTGCATCAGATTCACAATCAGCAGATATTTACAGAGATCAATGAGAAACATGAAATGAATTGACTGTTTTCAGGTGAGTTGATGTCAGAGAGGATCAGATCAGGTGATCACTTCCTGTTTGACTGATGTTTCACAGCGTCACACCTGTTAGTGTCAGGATTGAAGTACACAGTTGTAGTACTTCATACTGCATGTGGGGTTAGAACAGTCACTTTAAATTCTAGCGCTGGAAATAAAATTTGACATTAAAAGTTTTTTTCATTTTGATGTTTTTCAGACAATTTTCTGATTTTACTTTTTTCAGTGAGTTTCTTTCCTGTCCCCTCCTCTGCAGGTCCACACCCATCCTCTGACATCACCACACACCTGTCCACAACTTTGGAAATCATTCTTAGTGTTTTCAGTCCCAGATTTTTTTTTTTTCAAAGCTAACATTTAGCCCACGTCACCGTTTGATGCTTTAAACTGAACAACGAGCTGCTGCTGTCACCTGCTCCGTTAAACACCTGTCTACATGCTGTTTCTGGTGGTGCTGGTGTGCGTCAAGTACACCTGTGTGCTCTCGCCTGGATCTGTTCGTGATGATGTTTCAGTTTCAGATGGAAATAGAAAAAAATTCACAGAATTCAATAAAATTTATTTCTACTTTAACACGTTTTATCAGCCACAATAAAAAACAAGGTCCAGCCCAAAAAAGAGACAAACAAAAACAGAATTCTGAGCTGAAAGCTGAAGAATAAACTGTACCAAAGATATTCAATATGATCAATAATATACAGTAATCAATAAAGTCAATATCACTCAGAATGCAGCTCTGACAGAAAGTCTTTTGTTTCAACAGAAAAAAAATCAGCAGCAAAAAAACTGACTGAATGATGTCATTGATGATGTCACTGAAAAAAGCAGCAGCTCAGGTGTGTGATGATGTCAGAGTGATATCAGACGTAGAGGGGATGGTACTGCCGGTGGGTCAGTCTCTTCCGACAGGTAGGACAGGTGTGTGATGATGTCAGAGCGTCTCTCAGACACTGGCTGCAGAACACGTGACCGCATTTCGTGGAAACGAACAAACGGCCGCTCTCTATGATCTGTGAAGGAAAGAACAACCAGCCAGTCAGAGCACAGGATCCTACCTGCTGTCCAGGTGTGTGACAGGTGTGTTTGAGCCTCACCTCAGAGTACGAGTCCAGACAGATGGGACAGCTGATCGTCCCCGGAATCGACCTGAGGCACAGAGAGAGACACATACGGGTAGTTAGCAGGGAGCAGTCTATTACCTGGAGCTGATTTACAGGGTTTACACACACACACACACACACACACACACACACACACACACACACACACACACACACACACACACACACACACACACACACATTTACATATATGCAGTAACATGCATGCGTTGCCAGCCCGCGTGGACGCCTGCGGACGTCTCAGGACGCCATCACTGACGTCTTTAGATGGCAAACACTTGTTTGCTGTACAGAAGCTTTAAAAACAACATTAGCTGGGATCAAGCAGATCAGTCTATTACCTGGATGAGCTGTTGGTATGTAGCGATGACATCACTGTGGTGTTGAGGACAGAGGGCGTGTCCTCGTCTTCATCGCTGCTGACGACGTAACTCTCACCTGTGGTGACTCTGCTGTTCTGAGGACCTGATGGAGGACACCCAGACAAACGTTGGACTGTTTCTTCAGTGAACCTTCTCAACATGTCGACTGAAACTCAGACAGAATGAAGTTTTACCTTCGTCCAGCAGCTTGACCGTCGCAGCAGAACAAACACAAAGAGCAGAAGAAGAAGTTTGGTCAGTTTTCTCTCGAACAACAAAACTCAGTGACCCACTGTGTGCATTTCTTTGTGTACTCTGTGTCATCCTTTGCAGTAATACTGCAGAATTCTCAATACGATCAAATACTTGATGTTGTGATAAGAGTAACATTCCGACGTGATGACGTCACACCGTTAGCTCTGAACACAGCGGCTTCAGTCGCGGTGAAGCGCTTTGATTCCACAACATCAGACGCACAACAAAACACGGTAATATGTAAGAAGACGCAGCGCAGGACGGCCGAGTTGTCCAGAATATCTGCTGATGGTAGAAATACCTCGAAGTATCATCGTAATATTTTAGGGCCCTATCGCCCGAATCTACAATGTGTGTACGACTAGTGTGTATTAGCTCTTACCAGCACTGAGTCGTTGTTGGTCAGGTCGACCACTGCAGCTTCTGATCCCTCACGGGTCAGATCCACCACCTCCTCCACACCTGAACACACACCAGTTATTGATTATTGATCAGATCTGACAATGCTAATCAATAACAGAGCACCGATCTGTACTGACTGTCCTCAGTGTTGTCCATCACATCGATGGTCTCTGTGTGGGGGTCAGGGTCACCAGCAGACGTCCTGCTAGTGTTAGCTGGTCTGTTAGCTGGTCTGTTAGCTGTCCTGTTAGCCGCTCTCCTAGCTGCTCTGTTAGCATTAGCCCCTCTGCTGGTCTTGGTGCTGGGTCTGGAAACCAGAGGACTTCCTGTGGTCCTCTTCCTCTGAGCCTAAACACACACACATCATATCACAGACTCATGACATCACAGCAGTGGGCTGGGCTTCATTCACCTGAACAGGTGACAGCTTTCTCCTGTCTGAGTCACCTGCTGCACTTGCCACCTGAGCTCCCCTTCCTCTCCCTCCCTACGGTGACCAAGAAACTCAGAAAAAACACTTAAGTCCTTCTGTGGAGTCAGTGTTTGGTTTGTCTGTTGTGGGCTCCTGTAGAAACATGGCGGACTCTGTGACGAGGAGCTGCTACCTCTGTAGAGATGAAGAGCTCAGAAAGATCATTAAGAGCTCGGACGATCCACCAACGCTCAAGATGATGTTTGAATGGCTGCAAAGATTTTATTTTTATTTTCATTCATCTTTATAGTATATTCATCACTAACCGCACCCCTGTGAGCTGGCGGTAGTGAGCTCAGTTAGCCGTGCAGCCATCAGCTAACTGGGATCTGGAGGGCGGCCATTACTGGCGAGGAAAAGCGAATATTTTAACATGTGACTCTAGAACAGCTGCTGAAAAGACGGTTTGATGAGTTCGTTTCTGTTGAGTTCGTTTAAATTCAGTAAAAGAGGGAAACTTGAATTTTTCTGATTGATAATGTGTGAAAGAATGTTTCCCTTACTGACATTTTGAGAGCTTTAGAAAAGTAAAAGAGGGCCGATGACCTCTCAGAAAGTGGCATCATGTGACAGGACGGGCCACGGCTAGCTGGTTAGCATGCTAATGCCAGCAGACGTCTAACATAACGTAAACACAAATACCATTTTTAACTTTAATCTGGGAATGTTTTAAACTAAAATTCTGACTTCCATAGTACATATTTCAGCTCTAAATAAAGTTGTTTGATGCATTAAATTGAATTAAATTAATGAGTTTAGTCAGATAAAATCTATCAAACACTTCATAAAATTATGAAAACACATGTTCAAATTTATTAAATATCATTTAGTTCCATTTAAGACTTCTGCTCCTGAACATGAGTCAAAATTTATTTCACACTCTCTGACACAGGCCAGTGAACCAATCAGCTCACTCATGAAACATGATGTCATCATGATGTCATCCTTCCTGCTCAGCTGTTTTGTGAAAACATCTCAAGGCGACACTTTGAAGCACTGACCTCAGGTCAGATCTGAGTAAAGGCGACTTTGACAGAAACAGAACTTTACATCATTGAAAGAGAAGAAGTTACATTCTGTCTAATTAGAGTTCATTTGTTAATATTTAGATATAAAGAAAGAAAACTTACAGAGCTGCTCATGTCGAGACCGAAGACGCTGCAGAGGAGACAGAGACAGACAGATCAGACAGTCAGTTCAACGTTATTTCTAGAAGCCAATCACAGCAAAACCTGTGTTTGATGACAGTAAATCCAAGAGACTAATCGATTTTCTAATCAGCGTTCTGCTGAACGAATGATCTGCTGAAGGTATGTAGGCTCCCTACAGACAGAACCTGACCAGAGCAGGTGTGCAGCATCAGTTACCATGACGACCTAGACAGGTTAAAAGAGAAAATCCAATATCTGGCTGTGGGCTCAACATACCTGTTAAAACATTAATCTGCCTTTGTAGTACCAGACTCTTTAATCTACAGACCTAATAATTCCCCAATGAGTGGACACGACGAGGAAATTCCTCCTTTGACAGGAAGAACCCTTGAGCAGAACCAGGCTGTGGGTGGGCGGCCATCACAGAGACAGAGATGCAAACCAACAACAAGAGCAGCTATAAAAATGACAGAAATATGGCTAATAATAAGAATATACTTAAGAATAATATCACTATATAATAATTGTATATGCGTACTTGAATATATGGTAGTAAATGGTAGTATTTGTACATAAACACAGCAGACCTCAGAGTCCATCCGCAGATGGAGAAACAAACAGCGATAATTCAGAGTTTCATCTGTCTGACTGTAAACATGAAGCCCTGAACACACCTGACGGTTCTGTTAGCATCATGCTAAACAACCACACAGCATACATGTCGTTAGTTAACATCAAACACACTGACGTTAGCACCCAGCTAGCTAGTAGCCGGCTGTAGCAGGTGTGGTGCTCAAATCTGTTCTCCTTCATAAAGTGTCTCCTGTCGCAGTACTCTCTCATAATTGACGTTACTTAAAAAAAAAAAAAAAAGTAATTCGACTTTTAATCGGAGGTTTCAAAGTACCGACGGAGAAACACATTTTTTTTACACAACACCGGTACCAACAGTTAGCGGTTAGCATCGACCAATCAGCAGATCTTCACTCACCGTCAGTCTGTTTCTCTCCTGTTAGCAGTTAGCCGCTGTGTGGTTTAACGGGTTTAACGGCTGCATTGACGTTCACAGACATTACAGCCGAAACATAAACTGACTGATTTATTCAGGCCGAGCAGCTGATGCTAATGTTCCCTCTTCCTCCTCCTCCTGCCTCTCCTTCTTCTTCGTCTTTTTCTTTTTCTTCTTCTTCTTCTTCTTCTTCCCTCTCTAAACAGCTTATAGGTTAATTACCGCCACCTACTGGACTACTACTACTACTACTTCTACTACTACTACATGTAGCTCTGATGCGGCATATTAACGGTATTATTTAGATCCAGCATACACACACGTACACACTCACATACACACACACACTCTCTCTCTCTCACACACACACACACTCACTCACTCACTCACTCACTCACTCACTCACTCACTCACTCACTCACTCACAGTCTAATATTTGCAGTATTTGTCAGGACTGGTTAACATTGTGCTCATGTAGTACTGATGCAGTATATTTACAGTATTATTTCTGCCCAGCATACCAAAGCCAGACAGTGTGTGTAGCATAACGAAGCATGTTTTATTGCTCTATGCTGCGTATAATCCTTGTCAGCTTTCTTTAACTTATCTTAACTTAAAAGTGAATTTAATTGAATTTTCCTCCGGGCGCTCCACATTTAGCCAATAAAGCGCTTCAGACTGATGTTTTTGCCTCCTCTTCACCAAACTGCATTCATCTCTCTGCTTTTCTGTAAAATACTGGAAAATGTCTTCATCTTCTCCACAGACACCCAGAAATAATCCTAGATTTCATCATATATATTCATATTGTATTATTAATATTGATATCAGATTACAACCTGTTGTTCAAGCCAGTGTAATTGACAGTGCTCTGCTGTACTCAGTTTGATCATCAGTTATTGATGAGTGTTAATTGGTTATTGATGGAGGACCATTGATGGGATCACCTGGACTCTGCCGCATCAGGTATCAAATTATTACTGTGCAACTGTGTGAAAGCCCGCCCACCTCTTGTCTACCTGCACAGGTAGAAGTCAGTGTCAGAGTGTAAGCGGGAAACGAGAGATTTTCAGCAGCGATGAATAAAATCAGGAAGTGGCTCAACAAACCAAAGAAGGTAAAAACTATACAAAATACTCCGTGATGTATGCTGTGATGATGCTTCCTTTTATGTTTCATTGTGCAGAAGTTTTGTTAAAGTCAAACAGTCTATCGATAATTAATTAATAATGTATTAATTGATAATTTAATGAAGTGATTCTAATAATTCCTGTAATTGATCAGCTGAAATATAAACTAAGAAATCTGGAAAACATTTAGCTGATATTACAATTCTATAATAATAATAATAATAATAATAATAATAATAATAATAATAATAATGTGTTATACTGTAATAATAACAGTAATTTTATTGGTGCTTTAGAATGTTGGAGCTGATTTGAACTTTTTTAGTGTCCACTTTATTAGGAACGGCTGCATAGAGACAACCCTAGACAGTTTTTCGCAGTTCAAGTTGTTCTGGACGATATTACGCTGACAGCAGTTTGTGTGCTGGTCGGAGTAGAAACCCTTTCGAATAGTTAATCACAAAAGCAGTTAATCCAACAGTTACTTAGATTGTCTGTATTTAAATATACTTTATAAGATGAGTCTGTAAAGTAACTGTAAATGTCTGATAAATGTACTGCAGTAGAAGTACAAACTAACATCATATAGAAATACTCCAGTAAAGTATAAGTACTACAGAATTGCAGTTAAATGCAGTTAATGTAGTAACATGTTAGTTTCTAATGTTGACTTAACTCCAGTACTCTGTTTACTGGCTGAACTGGGAGTGAAGGACTGGTTTTATGACACAGAGTGTCTGAAGTTACCAAGCAGATGCTTTGTATCCCTCCTCAGCTCCTGTATCCAGGTGTCCACAGGGGTTTTATTTAGGTAAATTAATTGTGTGTGACTGAGAGGAGCAATAGATCTCTTAAACCCGATACCTGATAGCTCAGGTGGTTCTGTAGAGTTTGAAACTCAGTCAGCCCACGTGAGACCACAAAACAGTCAGAGGCCACGTGAGACCACAAAACAGTCAGAGGCCACGTGAGACCACAAAACAGTCAGAGGCCACGTGAGACCACAAAACAGTCAGAGGCCACGTGAGACCACAAAACAGTCAGAGGCCACGTGAGACCACAAAACAGTCAGAGGCCACGTGAGACCACAAAACACTATCAGTAGTAGTGTCAGTAGTTGCCTCAGTAGTAGTCCAGTAGTAGTGTCAGTAGTAGAGTCAGTAGTTGCCTCAGTAATAATCTCAGTTGTAGTATCAGTAGTGTACAAGTATCAGTAGCAGTGTTGGTGGTGGTAGCAGCAGTAGTAGTAGTAGTAGTAGTAGTAGTAGTAGTAGTAGCAGTAGTAGTGTTGGAAGTAGTGTCAGCAGTAGTATCGGGAGTGTTCTAGTATCAGTATTAGTGTCAGTAGTAGTAGTATCAGTAATAGCATCGGATGTACTGATGGTACAGTAGTACCTTTCTGTCTCACTGAAACAGGAAGTAGAAAACCAGCTGATGATTCGACCTTTGACCCCAGAGAGGAAACATCAAGTCTATCAGGGTGTTACCATCATGGAGATGCTGAGCTCCACCCCCCGAAGACTGCCTGCTCTGCTGTTGGATGTCAGGTGATGATGTCATCAAACCTTTAACAGTAACAGAAAACATTAAGTATGTGTCTGACATCACTTCCTGTTTATTACATGTTGCCCTCAAATATCCACACGCTAAGAATCCTGCAGTTCTGTCGGTGATGTCAAATGATCAAGAGAGTCACTATAAACTATAAAACTATAAACTGTGTCACACAGGAAGCGGGGAACAAGTGAACAAGCCTCAAACTTTATTGTACAGTGTTGGTCTCTGTGTTACTAGACCTGTCATTCAAACTGACAATGAGAGCAGCGTCCAATCCCATTGCAAGGCTTGTTGTGCCGGGCAGAGCTACACTTTAGTTAACAGGTGGAACACTGAGGGAGTAACGGGATTAAAACAAATTTAATCTGCAGGAAAATATTCACACATGAAGCTGTGAAAGGACTCATTAAAGTTTTAAAAACAAAACCATTTGACATGACTTGTTTTTATTAAAACATGGAGAAAAAAGGCCAATAAAGACAATTAATATTGAATTTTTCTAAAATGTAACATTTTTTTATGAGACATTGAGAGACATTGATTGAACTGATTTCTAATTGATATGTTTGAGAGTAAATTTGAACTCAGCAGCAGTAAAACGTGTCATTGACCATTTTATTGTTTTACTTAAAGCTGATTTCATGTGAAACAGATCACCTTTATTTTGATAACTTTAATTAGCATTGTAAAACCTCCATGTTAAGAGTGTGAACTCTGACATTGGCGCCCCCAGTTGTTGAAAAGTATCTGTGAGTGTTTAAAACAAAGGTGAAACATTACAGAGTCATGTGACCGTCCCTGGTATTTGCATTCTGGTTGAATTGGTCATACTGGTCAGCTGTTGTGAATTATTGTTGCAGAGATCTGGATGGAGGTTTGATCAGTCAGACCACGACAGATGGAGCCGATCGGGATCTGATACTGACCACCAGACTTAAAATGCTCAGGTGAGGCACAGGTAGAAAGACAGTCAGCTAAACTGTCGAATCAGTGAAAGGAACAACACTGATGGAGTCCAACACTCATGAAAACATGTATGACTTCACACTCAGCTGTCAGTCACTCTGATTATAAGAGGACTGAAAGACTTGTAGTAATGTCCCTGGTACCCCATACCCCCACCATACACCCAGAAGATAACTCTGTGGGACATGGTCATAAATCTTTTTCATGTCCACAAAACACATGGAGACTGAATGAACAATTCTCCCATGACCACTCCAGTATCCCAGCAAGATTAAACAGCTGGTCCACTGATCTAGGACCATCTAGGACAAAATCCACATCACTTCTGAATATGAGGTTCAGCAATCAGCCAGAGTCTCCTTCAACTTTCCCAGGGAGGCTGACTAGTGTGATACCTCATTGCTGGAGCTCACTCCCCAGTCCTCTTTTAAAAATGGGAACCAAAACCCAGGTCTGTCAGTTCCCAGGTACTGCCCTGAAGAATGTTCTTAAAAATATAATATAATATAATATAATATAATATAATATAATATAATATAATATAATATAATATAATATAATATAATATAATATAAAGATTGACAGCAGTTCTTCTACTATTGCTCGACCTATCGGACACAGTTAACCACCAAATCTTCCTCTCCACACTCGCTGAGCTCGGCTTCTCAGGATCTGCTCTGCGCTGGATTGAGTCCTACTTCTCCTCCTACCTCCTTTTCAGTATCTTGGAAGTGTCTAAATCCCACTGCTTGTCCACAAGGTGTACCTCAAGGGTCAGTTCTTGGACCCCTTCTCTTTTCAATATACACCACCGCACTTCAGCAGTCATCCACTCACATGGCTTCTCATACCATTCGACGATACCCAGCATGGATGAAGGAGCGCCACCTTCAGCTTAACCTGTTAAAGACTGAGCTCCTTGTCATCCCGGCCAGTCCCTCTAGAGTATATAAAAAAACCAACTCTGTGTTCTCATTACTGCGTAGCACTGCCTCGTAGCACCTATGTTCAGTTGGACCAGAAAGTTGCGTTAGAGCACTTACTCTTGTAGTGTACTCTTGATGTATGAAAATCTCATATGTACATCTCTTTGGATAAAAGTGTCTGCCACATGACAAGTTGTAATTGTAATTGCCAAACTAAGATGGTGAATGTTAGCATGCTGATGTTAGCATTTAGCTCAAGTACAACCTCAACTGCTAGCATGGCTATAGAATCAGTCTATAGTTTAGCAGCTGCAGTTTGACACAGTTCAGTTCTGTTTTCACAAACCAACAAACTTCACTTCCCAAAATCCTTTTTGTCCACAACATCTGTTCACCTGGTATTTGTTTGTTTTGTTGTCAGGGAGTACCTGCAGGGAGGCATCTCACAGGAGGAGGAAGCCTCTGATGTTTCACAACAACTACATTACTGTCCAGAACGCCTCAGCACAACAACATCAGCCTGGAGTCCTCAGACCTCTGCTCCACTTCCTGTCTGGAGGTCACAGGTAGAGCGGGTGACAGGTAACAGGACACAGATGGAGCTGAGGGACACAGGAAACCGTACCATCATCGACCTAAGTTCTGCAGAGGACACAGCTGCAGACACATCAGCATCATCTCCTGGACCCCCTGTCCGACCTCTCCTAAAGACCAGAGACGACTGCTCCCTCCCCTCCACTCCTCATCTAGGGAGGAGGAGGAGGAGGCTCCCCTGCTCTCTGCCCTGCTCGCCTCTGTTGGGGGGCAGACGACGTCAGTCCCCTCCCTCCTCCCCCACTCCTCCCTTGGGTCCGTCCCGGCTCTGGGTGGAAGCAGCTCTGCAGAGAAGCAAAAACATTGGACAGACTGAACCCCACCCCACTCCTCCATGTTCGCCACAGGTGAGACAGGAGGGGGAGGAGGACGGAGTGAGTGGCATATGGGGGGAGATAGGAGAGGCCAGTGAGGAGGTGGAATGGAGGGATGAAGAGGAGGAAGAAGATGAACTGGCGAACCACGTTAGCATCATTGGAATCAGGCTGTCAGATACCATCATCTTCAGACCAATGACCTCACTTAGCGTGTATGGGCGGGAGGAGGAGGAGGAGCAGGAGGAGGAGGAGGAGGAGCAGGAGGAGGAGGAGGAGGAGCAGGAGGAGGAGGAGGAGCAGGAGGAGTCAGATTTGTTGTGTTTGGACTCTGAGATGTCGAGATACTGTCTGCTGACTCCCTGCATTTGTTTCAGGTATGAAAATGTTCATTCAGGTGAACTCGATCTAAATAATCTGAATCTTACTTACTTTTTAAGAAAATCATCTGAGGAATCACGTTCGACTTCCTGCTGCTCTGATGAAGCCTCATCAGCTGCTTTGATATTTCTATATAATTCCTTCAAATGATAAACGTCTTCATTTTACTCTTTCTAAAAAAAAATGTATGAAACAGAACATTCACCTCCTCATGAACAGGTGATGTTCATCAGGCTGAAACAGGCAATTTACATCAAGTCTAATGATTGTGACTGTGAAGACTCTGCGAAGTCTCCTTAAAATCCCCATCTTCATTAGATCTCAAGGATACGTGATGAGTTTGTTTATAGGAAAACTCCACTGGACACCTTGAAGGTTCAGAAAAGGAAAGTTCTTTTAATGAAGCTCAGTGACTTCATGAAGCTCATTAAATACCTTCTGTCCTCCTGTCAGGTGTCCGAGCGCTCCTCCATATGAAGCTGAAGCTTTCTCATCTGGAGACGTTCAAACTGTTTCTTCCTTCAGCTCTGAAGATCAAAAACACAGGGAGGGTTTGACTCCGCCGTGTCACAGGACAGACACCCAGAGGTCAAACAACCAGAGGACAGACACCCAGAGGACAGACATCCAGAGGTCAAACAACCAGAGGACAGACATCCAGAGGTCAAACAGCCAGAGGACAGATGTCCAGGGGTCAAACAACCAGAGGACAGATGTCCAGGGGTCAAACAACCAGAGGACAGATGTCCAGGGGTCAAACAACCAGAGGACAGATGTCCAGGGGTCAAACAACCAGAGGACAGATGTCCAGAGGTCAAACAACCAGAGGACAGACGTCCAGCAGTCAGAGGGGGGCAGTGAGCAGAGTTTACACAGAGACAGAACTCCACAGCTGGGTGGAAACTCTCGTCTCTACCCCAGTTTGAGTCAGTGGAGGACCACAGCCGACAGTCAGGTGAGATGAGCCATCGTTGTGTCTTTACCTGAAAACTTCTCTGAAAGACAGAAACTGAATGAAACTGAACGGTTCTTTTTCTATTTAGTGACTCAGCAGCACACAATGATAAAAAAACAAACTCCAATTCATAATTATCCTTTTTTTTTTTTTTACAGACATTTCAACTGCTTTCAGGTTTCACATCTTCACAAAAGCTCTTCTAACTAACTCTTCCACTGCTCACACACAATTTTCCTCAACTGCTTTCCCAACTTACACTTCAGCAGCCATCATCTTAGTCTACGTCTAAAAACAGCCATCATCTTAGTCTACGTCTAAAAACAGCCATCATCTTTCAGTTTATACATGTGAACAGTTTATCATGTACAGTTTGAACCTCCTTTTGGTGCTTTCCTCTCTATGGAGCACCAAATGGGACACATTGAAATATATAAATACATCTTTAAATAAATGATTAAATGTGTCATTAATTAATTATAATGGGAATTAAATAAATAAAAGTGTCATTAAATGTTTCATTAATTAATTAAAATGGGAATTAAATGAATACATATAGAATTATTTCACTATTTAATTATTTCATGGACCTTTGTTGCAGCGCTTCATGAATTTATTTTATCTGTCAAACTCACCCATCAAAGTCAGAGGGCGGGACTAACGATGATCTAGTGAATCGATTGCTTTCGACTGAAGTCTTCAAGCGTGGCGGCTACAGAAGAGCTCCCTCAGCTTTCAGGAGAGTTGCTCTCAGATATTTGAAACCTCGCACAGTACGTGGAAGCAGGAGTGATTTCGGACACAGCCGCAGGCGTCAGGGTTTATTTCTCCATAACAACCTCTGAACTACACATTGCCCCTTACAGAACGACTGGGCCATCCCTACAGATACAATTTGTGGCCATATTACGACCTGGAACACGCGCAGCTCTTGCTTTCAGGTGGCCATGCATTCGCTTGTAGCCAGTGTTTTAAGTGTAACTCTTCATCATCACAGCTGAGTAGAGGTCTGTCTTTCTGGAAAAAACAAACAACGAGTAATATTACGCGTAATGTCCGGACGGGACCAGCAATACATAGACTGTAAAGTAATTATTTGGAATAAATCATTTAGCATAAATAGCTTAGACCGCATTGTTGCATACGCCTCCTGATGGTTTCCGTTGATACTCTGAACATTGCTGCAGTTTCTCGAGGTGGTACAGCAGAGAGAACCTGGAGCTCCAGAACTGCAGTGGTGTTCTGTGAAGTGCCAGTCGCGCTGGTCCATGTGCGCTGCAGTGGCTGCTGAGCAGCAAAGCGGTGGAGAACTTCTTCTAAATTTGATTTCACTCTCGGATCAATGTCTCGGTCGTAAAGTGCCGAAATAACGCCAACCACTTCGATGAATTCCTCTGCTTTACAGACCGCATGCTCTGGGTCAGCAGGTCCTGCTTCCACGTACTCTGCGAGGTTTAAAGTATCTGAGAGCAACTCTCCTGAAAGCTGAACGAGCTCTTCTGCAGCCGCCATGCTTTTTTTTTTTTTCCCCCAATCACTTTATTTGTCCCCAGTGGGACAACTGGTTGTACAGCAGAGGGAGCAAACATAAAATACATGTACACTAGCAAATAATCCTATAAAAACAAATACATATCTATCTATCTATCTATCTATCTATCTATCTATCTATCTATCTATCTATCTATCTATCTATATATACAATAAGTAGAATAAATTTCAAAATAAATAAAATCAATCATAACACTTCAGGCAAGCGACCTTTTCCTCCTGGAGTTGAGGAGGGAGATGGCAGAAGGAACAAAGGCATGTTAATATGTGGACGTGTGAGCAGTGAACCTGATGGAGGGAACTGGACCTGATGATGTGAAGGATGTGAACAATCAGACGAGAGAGATTCTGCTTTCTTATGCAGCTGTTTGTTGTACAGATCGTGCAGAGTTTCTTGAGCAATGCCGGTAATCTTACTACAGACTTTGACCACCTTATTAAGAACATTTTTCTGCTTTACCCCGAGTGATGAAAACCAACAAGTGAAAGAAAAGGTCATCACAGACTCAATGAAAGAGCGGTAAAACATGGCACGCTTGAAGACTTCAGTCGAAAGCAATCGATTCACTAGATCATCATTAGTCCCGCCCACTGACTTTGATGGGTGAGTTTGACAGATAAAATAAATTCATGAAGCGCTGCAACAAAGGTCCATGAAATAATTAAATAGTGAAATAATTAAATAAATAATGAAATAATTCTAGATGTATTCATTTAATTCCCATTATAATTAATTAATGACACATTTAATCATTTATTTAAAGATGTATTTATATATTTCAATGTGTCCCATTTGGTGCTCCATACCCCTCAGCTAACACTTCAACTTCATTCACTTAGTCTTCGTTTGGTACTTCATCTAACTGCTGCATCAGCTTCTTTCAGCACTGTACCCATTTCACACGTTCTCATAACTTTTCAGGTGTTGCCAGGTACATTGCCCTCAGAAAGCTGTACCCTTTCCACTCTTAGATAAACTTCTGAGCTGCTTTTTAATACATTTTTCTTTTTGCATTTTCTTTGACTCCAAGCTTGACCACACCATTCGGTCCTGTTTCCATGACAATACTGATGATCACCTGCAGCAGCTCTGTGAGATGATTTCAGGTGAGCGAATGCTGATGCTATGAAATTTAAAAATTACCTGTCCCGTCCGTCCTTACCTTCCTCCTCATCCCCACCTGTCTTGGTGTATCAGGTGACCTGCAGACACTCTGTTCTGCAGACCTAAGATTCATCCTGAAGAAGGTGTTTGGCTCCACCACCTGCAGTAAGGTGACAGGTGAGTCTCTGAGCTACCAGCCTCCACATTTCTTTCTATACTGTATGTTTAACTGATCAAGAAAAGTCTGAGCATTCACCTGAGTCCAGGTGTTCAGATGAGCGGAGTCATGCTGTGACCTGTTGTGTTTCTGCAGCTCGTCCGGTTCAGTCCTGCAGCTTCTGTTCAGACAAACTCGGAGTCCAAATCACAGCGCACCTGTGCAGGAACTGTGAGCAGGTAAACTTTTAAGAAAGTAGAGTTGTAAGATACAGTCTGAACCACGGAGGACAGGTAACACTGAACACCTTCTCTATGTGTTTCAGGTGTTCTGTGGTCGATGTTTGTGTCATTTCAGCTCTTTGCTTGAGATTCATCAGTTCAGTCAGTCTGAAGCTCAGACCGTCTGCAGGTTACCCAACAACATTTCTTAAGAACGAGCTTTCCATCATCACCTTCTTTTACCGTCGTGCTTTAGCTCATTAGACCAGTAGAAAGAAATCAGGAACTGAGAACTCAAATCCAGTAATTACATTATGGTTCTAATCATATTGATCCAGATCAACAAACTGATCATTTGAAGCTGTTTGATTCAATCAGTTACCAAATAGAAACAGATCATTTCCTGCTGACACACTGAAGCCTCACGTTGGTTTCATGTTGATGACTTTTATTCTTATTTCAGACATTTTACAACAGTAATGACTTTCATTAGAAAAGTAACGATTCATTTGTCACATAAACCAGATTTAATTATTCATTACGTGTCGTTTCATTACTCAGTTCTGTCTGGTACTTCCTGTCCAGACGGAGGCTAATTAGCATGAAGCTAACAACAGTACCTTAGTTTTACTCTGTGCTAAACAAACTGAACCTCGAACTAAATAAATAAAATCAAACTGAACTAACAGACACCAGTAGATTCCAGTCATCAGTCCGAGTACAGCTGAGTCCACCGTGTTGACTGGTGCATTATGGGTACTGTCGTGCTGAGCCGTGATCCGATGCAGAGGGAGCGCTCCTTTCGTGGCAGGGGACATCCGGCTGGGCCTTGCAGAGTCTGCTTTAAGGCCAAACCTTCATGAACGCCAGCGACTGAACGTCCCACTGAGCCGGGACACCTGAATGCAGCACGGCTGAGGAGGTGAGACAGGTGAGAGACACGCACGTCAGAGAGTCAGGTGACAGGGTCGATGCGATGTCACTGAACACCGGCTCACATGACCAGAAAAACTACATGGAACTAAACACATGTGGTCCAGCTGCTGTGTTTACCTGAGTGTGTGCGTGTGCTTACCTGTGTGTGTGTTTGTGTAGCTCTATGCGGAGGAGAAGGTCATGGGATCCACCTGGTTCATCTTCAGGTGGTTGTCGAGGATCTGGAAGATCTCCTGGATGTTCGGGACGTAACCCGACTGAAGCTTCGACCACAAGGGGACGTCTGAGAGAGCGAAGGGACACGAAACTGTGAGACCAGCAAGAATCTCCTCCTCTGCCTCCGTCTTCCTTGTCTGCTTTGTCCTGTCCATTCACAGTGATGTCAGGTGTTAGACCAATCAGAACTCACCGTTCAAAGTGACCTCAAAGGCTCCTGTAGACAGGAAGTGAGTCTCCATCATGTTACAGAGGAAGAAGGCCATCAGACAGGAGAAGATCTGACAAACAACACCAGGGGTCATGGGGTTAAATATCTGTTTCCATAGTAACCAGCTGACACACGTGTTGCCGTGGCAACAGGCACCTTGTTGTCCTGACTCCAGGTCCAGGCCCTGGGAGTGTCGAGGCCGAGGAAGATGAAGGGATTCTGACCGCTGACGATGAGCAGGATGGAGAGGAGCTTCAGGTAGGAGATCAGGTTACCAACACACCTGAGGGGAGAAAGGAGCGCTGTCTACAGATGTGCTGGTTTTACTGGTATAACTGGTTTTACTTCATACTGTGGTGAGACATACGGATGGTACCAACACTGCCAACTATTGTTTCCTCTGACACCTGCTTCACCTCATGTTACCTGAGGTCAGAGCTCACCTGTTGAAGGCGGTTGGAGGGTAGTTTTCTCCCTCGATGCGGATGTCCGGGTACAGCTGGCTGATAGCGCGAGAGTACTCCTGGAACACTTTACTGTAACCTCAGGAGATACTGAAAATATACAGAGGACACACCTTTGTGGTGAGCTCAGCAGAGCAGGTGATATCCAACATGATTAACTGCCCCACAAAAAAGGCTCAGAGTTTTCTTATCTGAACTCAGAGTCTCTCACAGAGGACGAGGACACGTCTCTGGTACGACAGATGTTTACAGGCTGTACAGGAAATAAGTTCACCAGAGAAGAGATTCACTAAAATAAAAGCATCATTCACAGGAGCTTCTGAATTTTCTATCAGTCCAACAAAAGCTTTGAGGTTTTAGCTTCCAAACATTTTAATTTACTGAACAGGATTCATTGGCTCATCATTAATGTGGAGCTTTCCACATTTTCTGTTGCCTTAAAATAACTGCTGAGGATATAATCAAGCTGTCTAAAACCAGACTGCAGTAATAATACGACATTAATTTACAAGACATGCACGGGGGGAAAGTTCATTTTTTTCATTCGGGTAGTTCTTAGTGCTGCGTTTATCTCATTTTTAGACTCGGCTTCTGTCGGCGTGGACATGAACCCACTCACTGTTTTAACCACATGCTCGACCTTCTCACATACTGAAATCCCTTTTATTGGACCATCATTAATAACTTCTGAATTCCTGTTAGTGGAACTCCTGCAGACGCTAATAAAGCAGACAACGTTAGCTGCACAGTGTACCCAAAATAAGCTGTGCATTAAAGCAAACATCTGGTAGGACCTTGAAACATGCAGGAAAGTCCTCCGAAGTGCTCGAGCAGCGTATTACTCTTCACTGACTGAGGAAAATAAGAACAATCCCAGGTTTCATACGAGTCATACTCCCCATACCCCCCACAGCACAGAGACAGCGCTGGTTAAGGACTTGTCTCTGTACTGGTTTTACTGGATCTCAGTGCTGCATTCGACACCACTGACCATCACATCCTGTCACAGAGACTGAAACACTTCATTGGCAATAAAGAAAGTGCACTAAGCTGCTTTAAGTCATATTCAAGAGAGCGCAGAGTTTCCCTCACTACAGCTGTCAACAGTCTGTCTGCACAACGATTTCAACATTTCTACAGTTTACTTTGCAAGTCAACCCTAACGCTAACCCCTAACCCTAACCCATCCAGGCTGTGATTGGTCAGATCATGAAAAGGGACACTGATGAGCGCACTGAGTGTATGACAAGTCGCAAGTGTTTCAACAAAAGGTACCAAAGGTTGAGTTAAACAGCTGGTTAGCCAAACCCAAACCTGGCTAACAGCGTCCGTACTGTCGTCTGACACACAGCCTCACGCAAAGCTCGACTCATAGGTGAGCTGGTATCACTGGGCTCAATGGGCTCAATGGGCTGCTCTCAACCATCCATTCAGGGTTCCACCCAGTGACTCTGGGTTCACCTGAAGTCACTTTAATTGTTGATACTATTGACAATAGTCGGTAATCATGGTTTCTAATGATCAGTAGGTTCAATTATGTTGTAAAAGGTTTAAGCGTATGTTCTAAAATGTTCAGAATGTGTGCAGCACCAAATCTCAAAGCAGTTTTCCCAAATTCTGTGTTTGCACTCGGCACTTGGAGCATTTTCCAACCACTTGACGAATAGGTCAAATTATATCAATCAAGCCAGATGAAACCAGTCAGTTATTTTCACTTCAAGCACAGGTAACGTTGTAGACATGCAGTCTCAAAGACGATGCAGAAACCTAATCCATACATCTGTCACTTCCAGGTTGGATTAGTACAATTCTTTATTATCAGGCTGTCCCAATAGGTCTGTCCAGACTCTGCAGCTGATCCAGAACCAGTTCTGATGAAAACTAGGAACAGAGATCTCTCAGAGTCCTCTCATGTTAACCTCTCTGCCCTTGCTGTCTGTACAATTTTAAATCCTTCTGCTTACCTACAAAGGCCTAAATGTTCAGACACCATTGTGATCACTGTTCTGGTGATCTGGTGCTGTAGAAATAATCCTTTACAGCACGATTTCATATATCGCACACTTTGTTTAAGGATGTATTTCTACCCTTTCAAACGGCTTTTAGGCCTTCCTGTGAGGAAAATCATGTCTATAAAAACTACGAGAAGAAATGAAGACGGTGCTCCACCTGAAGGAGCTCAGTATTTCTACAAACTTACTGTTTTGGAGTGGACACCATTTGCTAACAAGTGCACAGTGAGATTTCCCCAGATAAATTGTTTTAAATGTTTTAAATGTATTACGAACACACGTAAACATGTGGAAATACATAAACCAGCCATTTCTACGTACTTAGTGGTAAATGAGAAACATTTTATTACGTAAATGTTGTTCAGAGAGATGGTTTTGTGATGCTAACTGTTAGCTCGTTTGTCGCACAGGTCCGGTAAGCCGGTAACCAAGGAGAGCAGCTAACAGTTAGCCTCAGTGCTAACTAACTCACCAGTACTGAAACTTGAGCACCGGCCCCGTGTACAGGGAGGACTTGACGTGTTTCCCGGTCTCCGTTTCCGGTATGTTGTCCGGGGGGAGGCCGGAGTTGTCGGCCGGGTGGTGCTGCGGACTCGATCTACCGAGATAAATATCCCGGACCGTCAGAGCCGTAAAGAGGAGCAGAGCCGCCAGGAGGCCCGCCTGGCTGTACTCCGCCATGTCTGCTGTCTGACAGGAAGAGAAAGGACGTCGAGCTGCCCGGAAAGACGATTATCCATGACAGTACTTCCGGTTAGACATTTCATAATAAAAGAGCAGGTGTTTATGTAATTTTGATGTGAATAAGATTCCTGTCAATCTGTCTAATTTCCATAAACAAGCCTTAATGTCATGGTTAATGATATACAAGCACAGTTTCTCTCCACACAGATCTTTAATCTGGAACAATAAAGACATCAAATATAAAAATAAAACATTGTTTCTTGATGGTTGGGTGGGAAACAACGTTATATTTGTCACACAATTATTAAATAGAAACAGACACCTGTACAGCTATACAGGATTCCTAACGAAATATAAAATCCCTGTCACTCCTAAAGAATATGCAATAGTATTTGACGCAATTCCTACTGGACTGCTGACACTTCAAGGGGGAGGGGAGGAGAACACACAATATTCATCAAAACTCTTTGTTGGTGGAGTACAATTAATAAGTAATAAATGTACCAATAAACATATTAGAAAATTGTACCACCAAACCTCAACCCTTCAGTCAAAATCCATCTGGAATTCAAAATTTGAAAATACTGAATGGAAATCTGTATGGACGTTCAATCAGAAATTCTTTGTAACAAATAAAATCAAGGAAGTAGCCTTCAAAATATTACATTTAATTTACCCAACGAATCATGTTGTTGTAAGATTTGGAGTCGTGGAGAGAAACTGTGTGTTTTGTATCTGCCATTTATTTTTTGAATGTGTTTGTTAAACATTTTGGTCAAAAGTAGAGCAGTTCTACAATGTACAGACTGGCTCCAACATTCGGCTGAGAGAAAAGGATGTTTTATTTTTTTATGGAAATAGTTCTAGCGAACATCGAAAGAGTTACATCTTGAATTTACTTATATTGTATGGCAAGTATTATATTCACAAGTGCAAGTGGAGTCAAAAACCTCCAACAATACAGCAGTTTATGAAGGAAGTACAGTTTTATACACAGTGTAAAAGGCAAAAGAGCAATGAAGACTCTGGACATTTGTGAATCCTTTAACATGTTTAATTAATTTTGCAGGTACCCTAAATATTTATGTATATATGTACATTTGTGTGTGTGTGTGTGTGTGTATATATATATATATTCTGCTTTACTTAAATGTTGGACAATGCTGTTATGCCTATTATGCCTAAATAAAGCAATTAAAAAAAGAAAAAAAAAATTTGGCCGGTGGTGGAAAGCAACAACATACATTTACTCAAGTGCTGTCTTTAAATACTGTTCTGACGTACTTGTACTTTACTTCAGTATATCCCTTGTCCTTTATTCTTCTACTTCACCACATTTTAGAGTTAAACATTGTACTTTGTCTGACATTTGCAGTTACTTTGCAGATCCAGATTGTACTTAATAAACATATGCTGATTGTATGAAATACGATGCATTTTATTTAATTAATCTGCTCAACAGTGCATAAAGTATCTTAAATTACGTCAGGCTTCAACAGCTACAAGATTGAAAGGCTTCTTACACATTAATGCATCACTTCTAATAATCCATATGTTCATGTAAGTCATTGTGCTGCGTAACAAGGACATTTTGCTGATAAGACTTTTGAACTTTTACTAAAGTTAAAATTTGAGTTGTAATGGTGTATTTATGTTGCTTTGCTATCTGAATATTTCTTCCACCACTGACTTTTCGGCTGGAATAACTGAACGATTTAAGAACAAGAGATCAAAATATCTATGTGTTGTCTTCATGTCCAAATCACACTGGATGTTTGCATCACTGTGATGCTGTTGTTGTGTCTTAACAATATTTAATTCAATAAATTAAACCTATGGTTTATGAATGTATTAAATATTCATGTTCAAGTTCTTTATTCATCATGTGCAACAATCACATTGAAGTGCTCTGAAATGACGCCAGAACGTGCACCGTCATTTCATGTTAGACGTCACAGCATGCGCCATTATTTCCTTTGTCAGGATTGGACCTCTAGTTAAGTAACCTACCGGTTGTCGTTGATTTCAGGCTTCTGATTGGACAACATGGCTTGAGGGTTAGTGTCATATCCGCCTGTTGGTTTGGCATGCCCTTCACAGCGCTTCATTTTCATGTGGATGGAGATTTGATTTGATTTGATTTGATTTGTTTTGATTTGATTTGATTTGATTTGATTTGATTTAAGTGTGTTTTATACTCGTGTACGTGAGGATTAGGCATAATACATTTGAATACATTTAAAATGCATCTGCCTGTTTCGTTTAAAAAGCATTTTCAGTTGAAGAAATCAATTGCAACACCAACAGTACAATAAAAAAACAAATGCAAACATTTAAAGAGAGACTTTTTCTTTGTTAAGCATTATATAAACTGACATTCTGCCGTCTGCTGCTACACGTTGGCATGTCATTCTTTTATTGTGAAGGTGTGACTGTAAGTGTTCCGGTTTGATTCTGCCAGGTCAAAGTTTCCGGTAAGTCTCTGTCTGTCAGCTGTTTATTTGCTATTTTCTCTGAAACACGAAGATTATTGTATTTTTTGTATTAATCCATTTACATTGTTTTGATGTACAGAAAGATTTCTTTTGTTGACGGCTTCTCAAGTCGCACGACACGCGGCGGTTAATCGTATGACGTCATATCTGTGGGACGCTGTGCTGCCGGTGGATGGAGGGAAGAAGGTGAAAGACTAAACCGAGTCTCAATGATGTCTTCTCCCACGCTTTGACACGCGGACTGTTCGCACAGCAGAGAACTGCGTACCGGCCACCTGACGGCTTACGTCACACAGGTACAACAGGGTTTTACTTTCAGCTGTTGAATTATCGTCAGTCTGACAGTCTGAGTGTGTTTCAGGTACTTTACCTGTCTCTCAGGTGATGACCAGGTGCAGCAATAATATTTCACTGGTTAACTTCCGGTCAACAGGTCTCACTGTTAAAGTCAGAAATGAACTTTAACTTTAATTAATTAACAGACCACAGCTGAGTGAAAAGAAGGAAAGGAGGGTTAGGGTTAAGGAAATACATAAATACAGATTCTGATTTTAGTTTGAATATAAACTGAAGAAAATAGAAAAAACGGAACATCAGCATCAACTCTGTCTCTCTTTTTATGTATGCGTGGTTAGCTGATGGGCTCTGTGGTACATGCCACCAATCAGGTGAAGTCTGTTGAAAGAGTTCCTGTTCCTGACAGGTTGTTTTTGTTTTGTTTTTTTTGTAAATACACAAATGTAAACACAAAGAGTCATGTAAAGGCAGTATTACAAACATATATATGAAGAGGGTGAAATTAAGTAATATAAACACATTTCATATTAAATCAGGGAATTTTAAGTATTTGATAAACAAGTCTGATATTTTTATGGCTTTGTTGTTTGATGATGTTGTTATTGTATTAACGTATTGTTTGAGTTCATTTTCAAAGTATTTTCCATTTGGTTTTCTCTTTGCCCATTTTGTTTTGTGAATGTGAAATTTGCCCAGCATGATGCGGGAAAGGTCGTGGGGTATGGAGGGCTTTTCACAGTGAAAGAGGATGTGGCTTTCCTGGAGGCCGATCCTGTGTCCGCTTTTGTCGTGGATTAGATTTTGTATATGAGTCCAGAGGTTTTTACTGTATGAGCACTGATTAAAGAGGTGGAAGATGGTTTCTGGTTCTGTTTGGCAGAAATCACAGCTGTAGTCTATGTTTAATTTAAATCTCTCCAGGGTTTTTTTTGCCAGATATACATCACGACAGATTTTGTATGCTATTTCTTTGACTTTGTTGTGAATGAGCAGCTTGTCGCCAACCAGCCACGCCCCCTCCAGTTTATTTCCCATACAGTGAATTCCAGTAAGAGTTGGCTGCCGGTCGATTTGAGGGTTGAATGAGATTCCTGATCAATTTATTTGAGCAGATTTTAGTTGTTATCTATGTTATGGATGAACAGTTTGGCATCATTTTTGTGTGTATGGATGGAACTGGGAACCTTTCAGGAGCTGCAGAATTCCCATTGGTATTGTATTGGAAACTGTGTAATCTCTTTGTGAGATTGTGAGATGGTATTTGTCAATAAATTGGTTGTAAGATAAGATTTGTCCTTGTTCATCAATTAACTGATGAACCCATAATATCCCCTGATCAAACCAAGCTTTGTAAAATACTGTTTTGTTTCTGCGCTGTATGTGTTGGTTGGTCCAGATGTAGCAGCTGGTTGGCGAGAAGCTGCGTTTGTAGATCAGCCCTCAGGAAAGCAACGCCTGTTTATGGAAGTTTGATAACTTAATTGGTATTTTGTCAATTTTAAAATTACCCTTGAGTAAAAAGTGAATTCCTCCTAATTTATTGAATAGATAGTTTGGAATTGCGTTCCACGTATTGACATTTTCTCTGACGAGGCGACATAACCAATTAATTTTGAACATATTATTCATAGTTTCAAAACGTAGAACTTCCAACCCTCCATTTCCCCTCAGGTTACAGAGAATCTCTTTTTTTAGATAATGGCCTTTGTTTCTCCATATGAAATTAAAAAGCATTTTATCCAGTTCTTTACATGTTTACAGGTAAATCCATTGACAAAGACATGCATACAGACCTTGATATTCCTTCAGCTTTAGCTAATAAAACTCTGCCATAAATGGACAAATCTCGCATTAAGTACATATTAAACCTTTTCTTTACTTGATTGATGACGGAGTTGAAGTTCAGATCAGATCGATTGGGCTGTTTTTTTATTGTTACCCCAAGGTAAGTAACGACAGGTGTTCCTGTTCCTCACAGGTGTTCGTGTGTTGTTGGATTCAGTTCAAACAGCCGAAGGCTGACAGTTTGTTAAAAGTCGACTGTCAGATTTAATGTGATGTTCTGAGTTACAAAGAACTTGAAATTAATTTCATTATTGCTCATTTTCTCAAACTGATGAATGATGGATGACGTGTCTGTAAATATAGTGCGATAGTTGTATAAATTGTGAAAATGTTTCTAGAATTTCTAGTCCAGTACAGTACGACGTCTTCAAACATCTTGTTTTGTCCGACTGACAGTCCAGAACCCAAAGAGCTTCACTTTACTTAGAAATAAAGATTTGAAACATCGGAACGCGTTTTTAATCAGCACAGATCATATCGACCGCAAGTTACTGGACTCAGCTCTGTGCTGGTCCGTGTTGGTCCGTGTTGGTCCGTGTTGGTCTATGCTGGTCTGTGCTGGTCCGTGTTGGTCCGTGTTGGTCCGTGTTGGTCTATGCTGGTCTATGCTGGTCTGTGCTGGTCTGTGCTGGTCCGTGTTGGTCCGTGTTGGTCCGTGTTGGTCCGTGTTGGTCTATGCTGGTCTATGCTGGTCTATGCTGGTCTATGCTGGTCCGTGTTGGTCCGTGTTGGTCTATGCTGGTCTGTGCTGGTCCGTGTTGGTCCGTGTTGGTCTATGCTGGTCTGTGCTGGTCTGTGCTGGTCTGTGCTGGTCCGTGTTGGTCCGTGTTGGTCTATGCTGGTCTGTGTTGGTCCGTGTTGGTCCGTGTTGGTCCGTGTTGGTCTATGCTGGTCTGTGCTGGTCTGTGCTGGTCTGTGCTGGTCTGTGCTGGTCTGTGCTGGTTAGGTGTTTTTATTAGTTCCTCAACAGTTCAGATCATGAGCTTGTCTTTAACCCACAATCCTGTTTGTCCTTGGTTTCAGAGGGCGTCACCATGTTGAGTGTGGGGGGGTCATTGAGGACTGGCGTCCTGCAGCTTCCTTTACGAGGAGTCTGTTCTGCTAGGCTCAGCAGGACTTCACCTCAACCTGGTCAAGCCTGCTCTGCACCTCCGTCAGCTGGAGTCCCTGCAGTCTACTGTCACATGTTACTTGTCAGGGCCCTCTCAGGTGTCAGGACGCCATCATCTCTGGGAACGCTGTCAGGTGTCAGGACGCCATCATCTCTGGGAACGCTGTCAGGTGTCAGGACGCCATCATCTCTGGGAACGCTGTCAGGTGTCGGGACCCTCTCAGGTCTGGGGATACTGTCGGGGGTCAGGAGGCTCTCAGGTGGCGGTGGTGATGATGGTGCAGCAGCGGCTGGCTGGTACAGTGGCCTCTCTGACTCGGCTCCAGTTCACCTGTGCGAACACTTCCTGGTAAACATGCAGCAGGTGAGTGGACTGCCGTGGTGGCTGAGCATCGTCATGGCAACGCTGTCAGTCAGGACGCTCATCACTCTGCCGCTTGCCGCCTACCAGATGGTCATCATTGCCAAGGTGAGTGACGGAGGACACGAGGGGAGGGATTGGGGCTGCATGGTGGCGCAGCAGGTAGTGCACATGCCTCAACAAGGTTGCCAGTTCGATTCCCGGGTTGGGCGGGGCCTTTCTGTGTAAAGTTTGCATGTTCTTCCCGTGCTAGCGTGGGTTCCCTCCAGGCACTCCGGCTTCCTCCCACAGACCAAAAACATGCTCGTTAGGTTAATTGGTGACTGTAAAATTGCCCCTAGGTGTGAATGGTTGTGTGTTCGTGCCCTGTGATTGACTGGCGACCAGTCCAGGGTGTACCCCGCCTCTCGCCGTTGATGGCTGGGATAGGCTCCAGCACCCCTGCAACCCTGAAAGGGATACGCGGTATGGAAAATGGATGGATGGATCAAAGAATTGATTGATAAGTCGATAAATAAATTGATCAGCCACAGATAACAGTGAGAAACGGAAACATGGCGGGAAAAGGTCGATGTCGTCCTCAGTCGTTAATGTCTTCACGCGCAGAAAGTGACCGAAACTCAACTGATCGTTGAAGTAGTTTCAGCTTTAGACGTGTGATTAAATCTTAATACACGTTTGCAGAAACCGATCCTGATCAGGTCACAGCTACACTCACTGTCCAGTTTGTTAGGAACGCCTGCGCTAAAACCACATCATGTAATGTAGGATGTAATGTTAACTGTGTTAACAGTGTTAACTCTGACTGGTGGTGTACTGAGCTTCGTGTCCTGCAGGGGGCAACATGCTGCCACCCGTCTGTCTGTCTGTCTGTCTGAGAGCCGTCCCCTCCACCTGCAGAGGGACAGACAGGTGGGGACTGAACTCTGTCAGCTCTTTTAAATGAAACGTTCTGTGTACTCACATAATTTACATCTCAGTATATGTTGACCTCAGCACATGATGTTAATCCATCAGATGATGTGGACCAATCAAAAAGCTTCTATCAGCACCATCTTACATTATTTATGGAAATGTTCTGTTCTGATATTTTACATTTTCTTCATGTTCAGACTCAAACCAGCAGGAAATCATCGGCTGAAGGGTTCGACACACACAGACGTTGACTTTGTCAGCTGGTCTTCTTCTTCTGTGCCTCCATTGATTTTACAAACGCATCCATGAGCCACATGTTCCTTCCTTACCACTGACACACACGCACACACACACACACACACACACACACACACACACACACACACACACTATCCTGCTGCCACAAACACTCAGTGCTGCACCAAATGTGGATTCATCCGCCACTGAAAATAGTCTCAACAAACACTCCAGCGAGCAGCTGTTTGAGGACATCAATGAACCTTTTACTCGGCTGTGGCTCAGGAGGTAGAGCAGTTGTCTGCCAGTCAGGAGGTCGGTGGTTCGATCCCTGGCCTTGGCAGTCCACATGCCGAACTGTCCTTGGCAAGATACAGAACCGGTGTATGAATTCATGTGTACGTCGCTTTGGATTAAAGCGTCTGCAAATGACTGATTGTAAACGTAAACATGAAACTAAATATTTGTGAGGTGTTTGTAAAGAGTTCCATCTTCAGTAGGAACCAATGAAATTGAAGCTGAGAGCCACAGACAGGAAATGAGACAGTATGGAGAGACAGATGAACGTGTTGTGATGAACGTGCTGTTGGTTTGAGTCGAAACATGAAGAATTTAATGATGATAAGAAAAGTATAGAACATCAGACATGAAATCTGAACTGAGGTCAGTGACTGCTGCTGTTCAGCTGGTCTCAGGTCTGTAAATCTGAACTGAGATCAGATCAGACTGTAAACACTTTGTTCTCAGAGACCTTAAATATTTCAGGAATCCACACATTAACCCCTCCTCCTCCAGTTTATATGACACCAGGCGTCTCTTCATGCATGAAGTTACAGTAGCTTCTTCTCCATCCTGGTAATCATAATAACTTCCAGGTGATGTGCAGGTGGAGGCCCTGCAGGCGGAGATCTCGAAGTTGGCGATGAGGCTTCGATATGAAGTGTCAGTCCAGGCGAGAGAGAGGAGCTGGACGGAGAAACAGAGCCGGTGAGAAAGGACACAAACAAACGACTGACAGTGTTTTGACATTTTCCATCTCGGTGTCGTAGCTCAGCTCAGCCAAGATGGTTCCAAAGGCGTTAAAGTCTAAGTGTAGGAGCCGCATTTAAGTTTTTTATGTTGTACATTATTTACTTCATTTGTTGTATTTGTGGGAGTGTGTGAGTGCATCCTCCACAGGCGATGATGGCGCCACCCTTTAAATGGCTGCTGGTAGAGCGTGGCGGGGAGGAGGCGGGCCAGCAGATACCGTCATTGACCGCCCGGTCTGTGCGTGGCTCGGGCTGAAAGCTGCTGCGACCTGTTCGCTTTGTCTCGCCATAGAAATAATACACAATCTTTAAAACATTTGCATCTCCATGTTGTATTTTCTTTCATTTACAATAAATGACCGACAACAGTCAACAGTCAAACTCTCCCAGAGGATTCTTTCAGGACACAAGCTGCAGTCTGACGCTGCATCGCCTGCTTCACCTCGCGGCACAAACTCTTAGGAAACAGGATTTAGGAGTTAAAGGAAACCCCAAACGGTTAGTGCCACTACACTAATAATGATTTGGTCTGAGAAACAGAGTCGACATGTAGAACGAAGAGTGAAGACAACAACAAACATCAGTAGCCACTGGTCTCAAAACATGACATTTAGCCACTGACGGCTAACGTCCGTCCGCCGTGTTCAGTCCAGCAGCTTGAGCCGAAGCTTCGTCGTAGCTGTTTACTGTCGAGACGCGAAGGAAAGAAAGTTTACGTTTCAAAGTGTTCTGCGCAGGAGAAGAAGAAACTGGACGAAACGCACAGCAGGAAATCACTGCAGCTCTCACCTGTCTGCTCCACACAAAGAACTGATACACACACACACACACACACACACACACACACACACACTCACACACACACACACACACACACACACACACACACACACACACACACACACACACACACACACACACACACACACACACACTCACACACACACACACACTCACACACACACACACACACACACGCTCTCACATACACACACACACACTCACACACACACACACACACACACACACACACACGCTCTCACACACACACACACACACTCACACACACACACACACACACACACACACACACACACACACACTCACACACACTCTCACACACACACACACACACACACACACACGCTCTCACACACACACACACTCACACACACTCTCACACACACACACTCACACACACACACACACACACACGCTCTCAGCAGAACCTTGTTACAGGCTGACATCAGGCTGCTCTGTTCTCTCTTTTCCAGGTTCCAGTTCCAGAAGAATCTGCGTCGCATTGTTTCTCAGCTCTATGTCAGAGACAACTGTCACCCCTTCAAAGCCAGTCTGCTGGTCTGGATTCAGCTGCCCCTGTGGATCAGCCTCTCGCTGGCCCTGCGAAACCTGAGTCTGGACCAGTCCGGTAAGTCATTTACAAAGCGACGTACATATGAATTCACACCGACGGCGCAGCATTGGGGCAGTTTTGGGGTTCTGTATCTGTATCTGTCGCCAAGTGCTGCTCATGGGGGAATTGTTGGTTCTCTGTAGATAAAGAGTTTGGTCTGTAGCAGCTCTGTATGGAAAGTGTCCTGAGACAACTTCTGTTGTGATTTGGCGCTATACAAATAAAACTGAATTGAAAAAACTTCGGCATGTGGACTGCTGAGGCCAGGGATCAAACCACCAACCTCCTGATAGGTGATTGACCGCTCTACCTCCTAAGCCGCAGCCCCTAACGCTGAAACAGAAACCAGACCAGTCTGGTAAACTTCATCTGAACCAGTCTGGTAAGCTCACACTGGCTCTGGATCAAGCTGATGCTGGATCAGTCCTGGATCAGGGGCTGCATGTGTAAAAGACTGCGCTGCTTTCAAACTGAAGTATATACGCATAAAAATGTCCACATGTATGAAACCGTGCACGTGCCAGGCCCTGCACACCTTTGCTATATACATGCCAATCACCCCCCATGAATGACCATGCAAACACACCCACCATCACGTCCTGTCCAGTCGTGCTGAGCGTGGGCTGGAGGTGCCGATGACGGTGGACGACGGTGCGTCCTCCAGAGTCGCTCTCAAACACAAACTGACGGAGTGTCACCAAGGCGCTGCCGTCGGCTCAGAGACACTTTCAGGGCTTATTTTGCTGTTTTCTGGCACTATTTTCTCCTCTGAAGTAGCCAGCAGATTTAGAAATGACAGACATCAGTGCGCGTTAGACATGGGATGATCGGTTACACAGATGTGACCCTCTGCTCACTTGTAACCCCGAAGACCCAAATATTCCGGCGGTGCCACCACGTTGGCAGCGGCAGGCGATGGTCAGCTGTGTGTGGAGTGACCCTCGCAGCGTTCACTCCCTCCAGTCTTTGAGCTCCTCAGGTCTGAAATATCTCCTCTCCTGTTTGCACACAGCACCTCGCACATTTAACTGCACATTATTTGAATTGTTTCTATTATACTTTCCGATACTGTTCTATTGTACTTTCAAGCACCATTTTAATGCCCTTAATGTGCGTTTTATTGTTGCTCCTATTGTTGATTCAACACTCTCTTATTCTTGCATAATTGATAAGTATCAATAAAGAAATCTTGACTCCTGGAGTCGTTTGTGGGGCGGTCGGCACGTTCTCACATTGGTTTTTATGCATCCCGCGTGTGCGTGAAAACCAGCATACCCAACCTTTCAGTGTACGCAGCGTTTATTTGTGGACTTCACTCCTTCAATAAACTGTGTTTTCTGCAGGGCCGCAGCCTGAGCTGGCAGCAGGGGGCGCTCTGTGGTTCCCTGACCTCACCTTACCTGACTCCACCTGGATCCTACCTGTCTGTCTTGGACTCACCAACCTGCTCATCATAGAGGTCGGTCTGCTCAGCAGTTGTGCGATCACCTGACTCGATGTCGTCCAACTTAACCTTCTTCTCGTCGTGTTCTTCAGGTGTTTTCTCTTCAGAGAGTCAACCCGTCTCGTTTCCAGAGGTTTGCGACGAACGCCATCAGAGCGTTGTCAGTGCTGATGATTCCCATCGCTGCCACCGTTCCCTCTGTGAGTCCACAGCAGATAAGAGCATCGTGAACATCGTTCAGACAGCCTGTTGCTGCTCTGCAGATACTCAGGAACAGAGATGAAGCTGATTTGAGTATGTTTGAAGTTGCTGAGCTTTTGTGATAGGAAATCAAATCAGAGCAGCTGATTGGTTCAGTTTGGAGGTTACAGGGACACCAGGTTCAGGTGCAGACAGAAGGGATGCAGCCTTTTCAGGCTTGTGCAGGTTTCATGTTCAGATCTGTTGAGCTGATGAAGCTTTGAGTTTTTCTCTGAACGTGTTGACTCGCGTCCTCTTACACGTTCATGCATTCCTGTCGCCATCACGTGTTCATCAGATTAAACGCATACAGACATGTTTTATTTGTCTGAGATCAGAATCTGCGGCTCTAACATTGAAAACATGTTTCTGCTGCAGGACTGAAGTCTTTACAGCGACTGAGACCTGAACCAGAACCCAAGTCGGTCCAGATTCCTCTAGGCCTCAGTCTCAGTCAGACTTTGGATCAGGTCTAACTCAGAGCTGCTGCTCTCACTTCATTTCTCCATCAGTCAGTCTGACGAGTGTGAACGGCTGCATTCAGAAAACTGCTTTTTGTGACTGAAGGTTCAAACGTTCAGTTTACTGAGACAAGAACAGCAACAAACCGTCAGTCAGCTAACTGATCGATCAATCGATCGATCGATCATTGCAGCTCTAGTCTAATGATCAGGTTTATGCAGACCAGGTCTGACTGTGTCGGATCAACTTTCTCTCTTGCTTTTTCGTTTATTGATGCATGTTGAGGTCATGTGTTCATGCAGAGATCAGTCTACAACAGCTGGATGTCCGAGTACATGAACACACAGACACACCGTCACATGTTCATGGTCACATGTTCATGGTCACATGTTCATGGTCACGTTAGTCTCTTATCTAGACCCTCCACCCTTACCGACTCTAACAGCAGCTTGTCCCCCTCCTCCCTCCCAGTGCATGGCTCTGTACTGGTTCACCTCCAGTCTGGCGGGATTCAGTCACAACCTCCTCCTTCGTTCTCCTGCGATCCACAAAATCCTCAAACTGCAAACTCAGCGATCGGACTCTCCGTACAGAGACCTGCTGTCCGCATTCATCGCCAAATACTGCAAGTAAATACACAGAGTACTGCCAGTATACATCAGATACTTCACTGAGGGTTTTCTGTGGATCTGCCTCAGAACTGTTACTGGTTTCGATAAGGATCAATGAGATGAGAGACGATCTGAGTTGATCCACATGTTGATGAACTTCTTCAGACATTAACGTGAGATCAAGACGTGGACGTTTTTTTGCTCTGGGTTTGTTCTGTCAGGCTTCATCAGCCTGTATACTGCTCATACACGTATTGATCCGGTGATCGACTTGTTCCTTAATCATTATTAAAATGTATGTTGATATGAGGCATCTGCATCGTGACTGATCATTAAACTTCATCAGTTTTCTTTAAATTCAGGCTGAAACACTGAAACTGATCCTTTATGAGCAGCTTCATCCTGTTCTGTGTGAACTGAACTAAAGTCTAAAGTTTGAACAATAACAGGAAGAATAAACGTGACCTCTGACTCCAGAATATTTCCTGTTTATTAGTTTCCCGCTGAGCAGCTGACGCTCAGTAAGCAACTGGAGAACTGCTGCAAAACATATGAACGACGTTTCTGAAACGTCTCACGCTTCATTTGAGAATTTTCAGAGTTTTGAAATCCACTCCACACTGGACTGGTCTTAATGGTTTTATATGATGTTTTGTTTCCATCAGAACCAGCTGAGATGACCAAATCAGAGCAGTTTGATTTCTGTTGTTACAGAGAGCTGATAATAACGAGCTGACTTATTGATCTTTATTGAACGGGACACATCTGATTTCTGTCCTCAAGTTTAATAATAACAGTTCTTCATGTTTGATCTGTTCTCTATTTATTGTTTTGTTAAAAGTGAAAATCTGTTTCTTCCAGACTGAAGTAACAAATGATTTCATTTAATGCGATCTCTGATATCAGTGTTGTGATAATATTTATTGGATGACTGTCGGCAGTGAAAAATACTGAAGACTTCAGATCCACACCATGTTTGTTCAGCAGCAGCAGGAAGTTTTATTCGACTCATGAGACCAAAATTCAAATCCTGACACTTTTCCATCATTCCCACCTTATGATGATGTTGTTGATGATGATGATGATGATGATGATCATCATCATCATCATCATCATTCAGTCAGTCAGCCTTCCTCCGTACACTGATAGCAGGTCTGGAATCAGTTCTTGTTCTCTGTGAGGCGGAGTCAGCTGCTTTAAACAGCTCAGAATCTGCAGATCAGATCTAAGTGTGTTTCGACCGTGACACAGTTCAGACAAGCAGAGTCCCCATCAGACCATCATGACGTCTTTCACCGTCTTTCAGTCTGTGGTTCCGGTTCTGTTGCTCCTCTCCATTTTGCCGGTGCTCCCGGCCCGGGTCTCGGCGGGTCCGGGCTGCGGACCGTGTGACCCAGCTCAGTGCGCTCCTCTCCCGGGAGAAGGCTGCCCCGCCGGCTCTCTGCTGGACTCCTGCGGCTGCTGCTCGGTATGCGCCGCGGCAGAGGGCGAGCTGTGCGGAGGGCGCCGCGCGGCAGCGCGCCGCTGCGGCCCCGGACTGGAGTGCGTCAAAAGCGACGAGCAAAAGAAGACCAAGCTCGGAGTTTGCGTCTGCAAGAGCAACTACGAGGTCTGCGGAACCGACGGGGTGACGTACGGGAACGGATGCGCACTGAAGAGCGCCAGCCTGACAGCTGAGACCGAGGGTAAAGAACCAATCACCGTCCAGAACAAGGGCCGCTGCGCTACAGGTGAGACTGAGATACACAGGTGAGACTCACCTGAATGTGTCAGGTTAGTCTTAGATTCACTGGTTTTGATGAAATACTCAACAACAACAACAACAACAACAACAACAACAACAACAACAACAATAATAACAACAAAAAGGGAGTTTTCTGTCTGTGAGTCTGTGAGTCTGTCTGTGAGTCTGTCTGTCTGTGAGTCTGTCTGTCTGTGAGTCTGTCTGTGAGTCTGTCTGTCTGTGAGTCTGTCTGTGAGTCTGTCTGTGAGTCTGTCTGTCTGTGTGTCTGTCTGTCTGTCTGTGAGTCTGTCTGTCTGTCTGTGAGTCTGTCTGTGAGTCTGTCTGTCTGTCTGTGAGTCTGTCTGTGAGTCTGTCTGTCTGTCTGTGAGTCTGTCTGTCTGTCTGTGAGTCTGTCTGTGAGTCTGTCTGTCTGTCTGTGAGTCTGTCTGTCTGTGAGTCTGTCTGTCTGTCTGTGAGTCTGTCTGTGAGTCTGTCTGTCTGTCTGTCAGTGATCTGAACTGTGAAGGTGCTTCATCATAAAACAACGGAGAGGCCTGATTCTCTCCTTTGATGGTGTTACGCTAACACTTTCCTTATGTTTCCAGTGTTTGTGCTAAGCTAAGCTAACAGACTGTATTTGGCATCTTCAGACTGCAGTGAAAGAAATTGTTGCTCCATCTGCATTTTATTTAAATTAAAACTCAAATGTACAAGAGTCTTTTATGATCACAAGCGCCACCATTGTAATTATTGTTTAAGTTCAGCATTAATATAAATATCATAATAAATGTGAGTGAAGCTGCTCTGTTCTCTAGAAAACTGATAAGATAAGACTTTATTGATCCCACACTGGGGAAATTTAGTCGTTACAGCCAGCAAGTATTAAATTAGAGCAAAAACAGTGGCATAAAGAGGTCAAAATAAAAAGTGTACAGGATACAGAATAGGAAAACAACTGTGTCCATGTACATTATGTACAGATTATAAACAATAGTAAATGCCATAAAAATCCTTCTGCCATAAAAATTGCTATTGCTAATATTCTTATGAAAAACTACTAGTGACATGTATTGCATCTGACTAGGACTATGTACATGTACAATATATACATTCTACATTTATGAAAATACTGTTGCCAATATGCGTAATAAATAGTGTTACTGCACAGTGGACAGAAATATACAACTTACAAATTACAACAGATGAAATGGATAAATGTGAGCAGATGTCAGCATTGATAACAGTTGTGTGAAACAAAGGTGGGTTTATGATGTAGAACTGAGAAAGAAGCATCAACACAGCTTCATCACACGATGCTGGAGGTAAACTGTCCGACAGCTGTTGGAGCTTGTTGGAGCTTCTTTCTTACAGACTGGATGCAGCAGTCTGTTACTGATGGAGCTCCTTAAGCCCCCCAGCATCTCATGCAGGGGGTGGGATGGTTCTCCATGATCGATGTCAGCCTAGCTAACGTCCTCCTCTCACACCTCCTCGATGGTGTCCAGAGGGCAGTCCAGGACAGAGGCAGCTCTCCTGACCAGTCTGTGTGGTCTTCTTCTGCATAGAAAAGTGCAGATGCCACCACAGAGTCATAAAATGTTTTTATCAGTGTCCTACATACCCCAAAGGACCTCAGTCTTCTTGCAGAAGACTTTGTCCTCTCCTGTACAGGACATCTGTGTTGTTTGTCCAGTCCAGTTTGCTGTTGAGGTGAACACCCAGATATTTGTAATCCCCCACGATCTCAATGTCCGAGCCCTGGATGTTCACCGGTGCAGTCTGTCGTACCTTCCTTCAGAAATCAACCACCACAGAACGTTTAGTTGTCAGTTTTCTCTGAACTCAGCAACCATTTGATTTGATTTCTGTAGAAACAACATAAATCTGCAGTGAAGTTTGATCCAAACATTTGAAATGTACAAACACAGAAAATCATTGCAGTCAGCATCATATTTTCAGTATTAATCAGAAACATCGCAGCTCTTTTTCAAGATTGTGTTTTTATGGTTGAAGGGATTTCGAACGTGTTACTGCCGAACTCTCTGACAGTAACAGACAGTGAGTGATGATAATCCACCTTCATCCCTCTGAAAACACTAAATTCCTTTCTACATGAAGAGCCACACTGAGCACGCTCAGAGCAAACTGAATTCCTCTGAGGTCACGGAGGATTTATGGTCTCTGGCGGATTCCTGCGACCTGTCTCATCCTGTTCCTGAGTGATGTGGAAACTTCTCTGCAACCAAACTTCATTATCTTTAATTGTCCTGACTGTCACTGAACTGTCTGTGCGTCTGTCTGCAGCTCCAGTCATCGTCACTCCTCCAGGTGAAGTCTACAACGTGAGCGGCTCTCAGGTGTACCTGAGCTGTGAGGCGGTGGGCGTGCCCACACCTGTCCTTACCTGGAAGAAGGTGAGTTTCTGCGTCACCACTCAGACGCTCAGCAGCTCATCAGTAACTTTATCATGATTTATAAATCATCCTGAAATATAAAACATGTGAAAAGATGTGATTTCTGTCAGCTGCTGTGTCTCCAGCCGCCTCACTTCCTGTTTCCTGCTGCTGTTTGTAGAAACAATGAGTCCGCTGAGCTCCACCTGAAAATATAAAACGGGAAACAAATGAGGAAATGAAAAGTTTAACCGTTTCACTGCCAAGAAACTAACAATAAAATGACAAAAACCAACTAATGGAGGTGATTTTATGCTCTGACTGATGAGGAGGTCACAAAGGTGAGTCTGTCAATCAAGTTTCAGTCGTCACATCGATTCATACAAATGAAAACTACAGGTGACCCTCAAATGTGTCTGTGTAACCTGGGACAAACCCACCAATCAGAGAACAGCAGTGTCTCCTCCATCACCCAAACTGATTTGAGAGCCTGTGTCAGTTTGTCTAAAATGGGTTTGATGATGAATGTTTGGCAAATGATGGAAACAGATTTGAAACGAGCAGAAAAATGTTCAACAAGCTTCGTTATGAAGCCGATCGTCGGAAAATAAAAGTTTTTATTCCTGAAGAAAATGAAGCCTTAAATATTTCAAAATATATAAAAATATTTTCACTGCTGTTCAAAACTGCATTTTCATAATATTCACAGAACTTCTTGAATCTGTTTGATCAGAAAAGAAAAAAAATGTAAAAATATGATGATGATGATGATGAGGGTTAAAAAGAGACGAGCTCTCCCGATGAGCTCATAGGTTACCTGCAGCCTCAGGTGTTCAGGTGTCTGTCAGCAGTTTTTCCTCTGCAGGTTCAGACTGTTCATTTCACTGCAGAGCGAAGAACAAGCTGCAGCTCGTCTCCGACAGGAAGTCAAACGTCTTCCTCAGTTTGTACAGATTCACTGAGATTTGATAAAACCTCCGCAAACTGAAGTACCTCTGATACCTGTGTAGTGTGAAAGTACACACTCTCAGTACACCCTATGTGTACAAACCTCTAAGCATACAGTCTGAAAGTACACAGTGTGAGTACACACTGTGAGTACACACTGTGAGTACACAGTGTGAGTACACACTGTGAGTACACAGTGTGAGTACACACTGTGAGTACACAGTGTGAGTACACACTGTGAGTACACAGTGTGAGTACACACTGTGAGTACAGATGTACTGTCATTGTTTTTCAATCCTTTGTTTTTTTTTCCTGTGAAATAATTTATAGTTTTAACTTTATCAATCTGTTTATTTCATTTTGTTTTATTTTCAGTAAAGTCTGATGGAAGCAAGTGAGATATAACCCCCCCCCACACACAAATATACGCTGTACTCTAACCCATATACAAAGTATACAGTGTACACATAAAAGATATACAAACTGTTGTAGAAGTGTTGCAGTCAATGATGATCGATGATGATGATGATGATGATGATGATGATGATGATGATGATGATGATGATGATAATGATGCTGTCTTCCTTCAGGTCCTCAGTGGGAAGAGGAGGATGGAGCTTCTTCCTGGAGACCGAGACAACCTGGCGATTCAGACGAGAGGAGGACCAGAGAAACATGAAGTGACTGGCTGGGTGCTGGTTAGTTCACATTCATGTGTGTGTGTGTGTGTGTGTGTGTGTGTGTGTGTGTGTGTGTGTGTGTGTGTGTGTGTGTGTGTGTGTGTGTGTGTGTGTGTGTGTGTGTGTGTGTGTGTGTGTGTGTGTGTGTGTGTGCGCACACATGATACTGTCCCTCTTAAATATACATTCATATATTTGATAGTGCTGAAAATACCGAGCCTCTAAGAAAAAGAGATGTACAATCACATTTTTAACACGGCTGCACAGATTTAACACTGGAGAAGAAAATCAGTTCATATCTGTGATTAAGACTGAGAAGGAGTTTATTTGATAATGTCCAGGTAGAGACATGCTGTCTTCACTTAGAGGAGGAGTTCAGAGGACTCATAGAGAGCTTCATCACTTGGTTCAACAACAGTCACCTGAAGATCATCATCAGCTCAACCAATCAGCTTCTGCTGGACGACGATGCTTCAAACATGGACGCTGCTGCAGAGACGCTGCAGACGGTCAAAGTGCTTCACAGACGTTCAACCGACAGCAGAAGATCTGAACCATCAGAGTCACTGATCCAGGATCAGACCACATGAGAAACATGGTCTCAGTCTGTCCTCCAGGTCCTGACTGATGCTGTTGAATAATTGACAGAAAAGTGTTTCTGCACAACATGATGATGTCACAGTGAAGATGACCTTTGACCTCTAAACCACCAAAATCTAATCAGTTCAATTGTGAGTCAAAGTTTGAGCCAAATGTGAAAAAATTCCCTGAACATTGTCCTCAGATATCAGATGGACGGACGTATGGACGACCTGTCAACGCGATGCCTCTGGCTGTGACTCACACTGGGTTCTAAAGACTGAAAGTAATCACCTGTGAGGACTGTCAGAAAAGACATTTGATTACCTTCTTATCTGCAGTGAGGTTCCCACACAGAATGCTAACTGCATAAGAGAAAACTGTTGGTTTAGGAATGAATGAGTACACGATTTTATGTGATAAGTGAGGAAAGGTTTCTGAGGGGGAGGTGGAATGAATGGACTCTCCTCTAGTGACGGCACCATGAAGGCATCAGTGCACATCTCACAATACTCGAAAGTACAGGATGTCAGAGATTATGGACAAGGACGGACTGATGTGTTTTTCTTCCGCTTTGTTAGTTGTCAAGCAGACATTACAAAGACATTCCTCAAAAACAAACTTGTAAAACTTTATCAAAACAAGGACGGTGAACGCGGCGTTGGGTCAAAATAAACTGCAGCGTGTGCAGGAACATGTCGGCACAGGAAGGAGGTAGATCAGGCTTTTTGAACATCAACATACTGTCAGGTTGAGGCCGCCTGTCCAGGGGGAGGTCCGGGGGTACTTTACGTATGCCCCCCCCCCCCCCCCCCCCCCCAACAAACAAACATGGATTTACTGAATCTGCTGATCACAAAGACACTGATCTGCTCTGTTTCACACGATGTCAGAGATAGTCATTGATCTTTAATATGGTAACTCGGCTCCAAAAACATGTTCGACTGACAAACACTGATGACGGAAATTTCAGTGACAGGAAATGATGCCATGACCTCAGATGTCTGTTGGACCAATCAGCACCACTGATGTTTTTATTCTAGATCTCCCCTCTGACCAAAGAAGAAGAAGGGTCATATGAGTGTCACGCTACCAACTCTAAAGGAGAAGCTTCAGCTGTTGGGGCGATTCACCTGGTCGAGTCCATTGATGACATCATTGTCAAGAAAGGTAAAAACGACAAAATGATTACGACAACAAAAAACAAATGAAAAGATAATGATATAAAACATAAATAAGATAAAAAACAAAGACAATAGAAAACATTAAGAAAATTAAAAACTTAAAAAACATGTCAAAGCAGGAGACACTGAACTAAACTTCACTGCTTCACGTTCACGTTCAGTCTCAACATGTTTCTCTCTCACACACACACACACACGCACACGCACACACACGCACAGTCTCTGATGGTTGCCATGTAACAGCGTTTCCATGGTAACTGATTCTCAGACAGCAGGAAGCTGAAGCTCTTTGTGTGTCCGGCAGATGTCCAATGACGTCCACTAAAAAAGACATTTCAGGCTTAACAGCCTTTAAAATCCACAGAACGTTTCCAGGAAACGTCGTCAGAGTTCGTAACACACCATTACAGCAAATGATTATGTAAAAATCACGTGAAAACCTTTCGCCCTGCCTCTGGCTGATGATGTCATTTCCTTTCAGTGATGAAGGAAGATGAGCTGTAATCGGCTGATCAGAGAACAGCAAAGACGATCATCACAGGAAACATCTGAAGATGATTTTTTTTTTTAAACTTCACTTAAATGACCAGATTTTTCTTCTCATGTAGTTCTGATTTTTTTTTCGCTAAATTTCATTATTTAGTTGCTATTTTTTGGATCAAAATTTTGTCAAGCTTTTCTTACATATATGTCAATTATCATCTTTTCACTTATTAGAGGTATTAGAGATGAACTGAAATCAATCAGGCTTTTATTTTGGAAGGACTTAACAACAGCAACTGTACTGACCCGTTCTGTCATCACTGTTATTAATTCATTCTGTTTCTCTCACAAATAAAATCAGTGTAGTGAAGCAGATTTTCATCTGTAGAGATGTTCTTCAATCAGTTTATTAAAATCTTTCCTTTAGAACAAACGAAAAAAAAAACCAACTTTATTGATCAGTTCAGGTCTGAATATTAAACTTTCAACATTTGACTCTTTTCTCTCTCTGAGCTTTAGCTTGTTTGTGGAAACAACAATTTTTTTCCCCTGAATTAAATGAAGTGAAATTCTTTGAGAAAAAGTAAATATTAGATTATTGATCAGTTACTATTGGAACATTTAGTCTTCACATATGTTGAAAAGTTCGCTTAACAACAATTTTAACATTTTTTCATTATTTGATTTCAGCTTCATGCTGCTGAAGTTCCATTTTACTTGTTATCCATATTACCATTAAAAAACTGAAATAATTAGTAAAGAATACTTCTGTTCAATAAACATCACTCTTTAAATAAAAACGTAGAAACCATCGAGTGCTTTCGACTTTATTTGTTCATATTCTCCCACCTTTGACCTCCCACTCACATCACTCAAAGACAAACTGTTTTTGTGTTTCAGCTGCAGGTTCGAGCTTTTTTTAAATCACCATAACTAATATGAGAATGACAGAAAGTGTGTTGATGCATTTTGTTAGTTCAGTTCAAGGATTCAGCTACTGATTATCATCAGCGTTTGTTTATTAAACATTAAAAACAGTAAAAATGTCCAGACAAGACGTCTGAAGGTGTCGACTGTCCTCGTTCACCCTTCAAACGTTGTGTTTTGTTCATCCAACAGTTAAAAGGAAAAAGGCGACCATGACCCCACTTCCCTCTGATGAGGATGATGTTAGGGCTTTCTTCAAGATCAACAATTATGTTGATCAAGTTGAGAACACAAAAATAACCTGTTTGTTGATCAGACGTTCTGACCGATAAAAGCTCGGATTGATGGTCATGAACTCCATCCGTCAATAACAGATCAAGGTCTGTAATCCAGCTAATGAGCTAACAGGATTGGCTCTGACATGATCGCTGAGTTCACTGAGGAGGTACCCATGAATAAAAACACATGCAGACCCGATCTTGTGGCTTGTGTCACATGATGTTTGTAAACCAATGAAGACTCAGAAAAAGACTTGACCAACAATCAGATTTATTCTGGTCTTAAAAAACAAGTGAGACGACATAAAACTATAAACACATCAAATTTCTACTTTCACGTCCTGTTGCTGATCTCACATTGAAAGTCTGCAGGGAGGTGTGTGATTGGACAAACCGCTCTATGATGTCATCATACGAGGAGCGATGCTCATGGACATCAACTCCTGGAAGAGAAGCTTACAGGCATACGGCATCCGGACCAGAGAGATCTGATGGATGGACAGACAGACGGACAGACGGACAGAAAACAGACAGATTGTGTCGTTATCAGGCTGTTTAAATACCAAATACCATGATCAATATTAATACACAGCTCATCAGCTGTGTATAGGCCAAAAACGATGTTCGATTATTCCCCCTAAAACAACCACACAGGTTCAAACGTCTGTTTCTGCACTTTACGTCCAGCGAGAGCCGCACGGCCGGTTCTTTATTACAGCGTGAGCGTCTTTCAGAAGATCTACTTACCTCCGCATCACAAAATAGCCAAATGAAACTACGTCCTCTGCATGCTGTTGAATTATTCGCTTGTTTCAGTTTGACCTACGTTTCATCTTCAATCAAAGTGGCATTGTGTGTTTGCAGCCGGTGTCCACATGTCCTGGAAGACTTCAACGTCACGGGATGATGGGGGGAATTCTGCTTAAACATCTGATTATGGATCTTATTTTCTGTGGTTTTGTGTCCGAATGACTAATAGAGACAACAGTTTGTGAAGTTCTCATGGAGAGCGCTGCAGCCGGCAGCCATGAATCACTTTGCAGTTTAATCCCTCCACACCGTCAATGTTGGTCCACTCAGAGCATTTGTTCTGCCCACTGACAGCTTAGCTCGTTCTAATACGTGTCTGACAGCATGATGGAAAGGGTTCCTGCAGTTACACCTTCTGTTCAAGAGGAAGATCCTCTGAGTTTGACCAGAAGCAGCTGTTCTATCGCTCTGCTCGAAGCACCAGACTCCATTCACAAAAACACAAATTTAACAACATAAAACAAACTGACAAACCAAATAAAGCTCATCAAAACCTTCTTGGTTCATCTCCAACAATCATCACCAGCTCTGCTCTGGTTCAAATAAACTCTTAATTCATTGAATCAGGAGAGAAGAGAGGGCGACATCAGAGAAGCAGAGAAAACAGAGTGTAAAGACGAATATTTTTGCATCAGATTCTGGAATTATTTTCATCTGAAATTATGACCGCAGAGATTTAAATAAGTCACACTTCAACAGGTTTTCCCAGTAAAACATAAAACATGAATTAGTGGATCACAGAAACTCTGGTTTTGAGACTCCTAACCCTCATGAAGTGTTTTCAGTACAGCCGACTACAGCTTATCCCACGATCAAATATTATATTTCGTAATCAAACGATTTGAATAGAAATTTAAATGTAAAACATTTGTTGACAGCCCTAACCCTGATGTCACAGATCAATAACCAATATCTTCATGGAGGGACTGACGGTGTCTCGTTAATGATCGGGTCTACCTGTGTCTTGTTGCGGCAGCCTCGACACTCGTACGTGTGCGTCCGCGTGTTGGCGATGGCCATCAGTCCACACAGGTTACACACATGAACCTGATACGGATCGGACGCCTCGAACAGACGTTCTCTGAGGAACTGAGCCGCTCCGTGAGCGATCTGACAGTCACGCTCCATCTCGCCGAACCGCAGACCGCCGTCACTGAGAGACAGACAGGTGAGTGAGTCGGGTGAGACAGACCGATTACTCACACAGGTAACACAGAGAGGTAGACAGTCTCGCTCACCGTGATCGTCCCTCCATCGGCTGCCTGTTGAGGATCTGGACAGGCCCTCGGGCCCTCGAGTGGATCTTGTCGTCCACCATGTGCTTCAGGCGCTGGTAATAAGTTGGACCGATGAAGATCTGAGACGTCAGCTTCCGCCCAGTGAACCCATTGTACAGAACCTGATCACAGATCAATAATATTGAAAACACAGTCTAAACATCTAAACACACAGACACAGAATTGAAATGGGGTTTAACACGATGAGGATCAGCTCCTGATGTCAGGGTTCATGTGTTTGAGTTTAACAGGAAGTGAACAGTGTGAGTGACCTCATTTCCTCTCAGGTGGTATCCGTATTCAGACAGCAGGTTCGACACTTTCTGGACGTTGACAGCGTCGTTAAACGGCGTGGCATCGCCGATCTCACCTTTGTTTGCAGAAACCTGAATCAACACACACAAAAACAGACATGAAATACTGAAAATACTTCACTCTTACCAGCGTCCACGTTTGTCACGGCTCATGATTATTGTTTGAAATCAGGTTTTGATTTTAGGTGAGAGGCTACAGATGGAAACGACCCTCTGGCTAATTCTGGCACATTCATACTAATGTTTAGCAATATAAATGAACTGAATAAAATCAAATAATTTCCATGTGATTAGAATTGATTTTTACCTTGTGACCAGCATTATTCCAACAATAAAATGATTATTATAAATTATCCTTATTATGTTGAATGCACTGATTATTACATATTAAAATTACTAACCATTAACTTGTGATCAGACCCATTAAATAAAGTTATTATCTCCAAAACGTAATTATCAATTCCTACCTTGCCCTGCAGACACTCGATCAGATGGCCAACTGTCATTCTGGACGGGATGGCGTGAGGGTTGATGATGATGTCCGGTGTAATTCCCTCACAGGTGAACGGCATGTCCTTCAAAACAAACATGTGAAAAGGTCAGAGATGATCAGAACGTCAGCGTTTACCAGCGTCAGGGCTGGGGTTGGACAGACAGAGAATCAGACTGTTTCCTGACTCTAACTGATGTCTGATCACAAACTGTTCCAGGATCAGAAGACAGCGACGAACTACACAACATTTCACACCTGTCTGTGTGTGGACTTCACACTAGAACAAAATAACCCTCTGTGCAGTGAATAAGACACCCGGTGAACCGACAACACGGTGAATAACAGACTGCTAAACTTTTTCACTGTTGTGTCTGAATCTAATTAGATGTTAAAGCATCCGTTTTCTGTTTTTTCCACCTTCTGTTTGAACAACAGCTGATTCAACGTCAGACCTGACGCCTCAAGTCACACCTGAAACACACTGAACAGGTTTACTGTCCTCACTGATCCATAACAGCACAACAACGGCAGTGTCCAGCCATTGAGATCCCACACAGCCAGTACACAAAGTAACACACTGATGCACACAATGCATTTATTAAACTTGTTTACGTCTGTTGACTTCCTGTCTGTTTACTTCTTTTACCTCCTGTCTGTACTGGATCCCACAGGTTCCTTTCTGTCCATGTCGGCTGGCGAATTTATCTCCGATCTGAGGAATCCGGACAGAGCGAACCTGTGCGACATGGGAAGCAAAAAATAAACTTAACCTCCTCATGAAGCTTGGACTGTCCGGTGCATGAGCCGTTACTCTCAGGTTTCGCAGGTGTTTCACGTGTGTGAGGTTCTGCCTCAGGGGCGTCAGGCGTCGTGTTGCTTCCTCTCACCCTGATCTTGCAGAATTTGTAGCCCTCCTGGTTGAGGGTCACCATGACCTGGTCCACGATGCCGGTCTCGCTGGTTCTCAAAAAGGTGCTGCAGTCTCTCTTGGTGTAGCGCCGGTTGGTGCTGTCCAACTCATCATCATTCTCTGGCAGCGTCACCGTCTTCCCGATGATCACGTCTTCACCAGAGACGCGAACGCCCGGAGCGATGAGCCCGTCGTCGTCCAGCTTGTCGTAGATGGCATGCCTCATACCTGAAGATTTTTAATTTGTTCTCAGTCTATGATGTAAGATTAGCCCCGCCCACCACCGATATCGAGCACCTGTGACTGGATGCTGCTATCACACCTGAGATGGCAGCGTTTTCATACTGCAAACACCTGACCACAACGAAACAGATATCTGAATGTTGGAGTTTTTAAATCGGTTCTCACCCTGACAAGTTTCACGCGTCGGCTTCTCAAAGATCTCCTCCTGATCAAAGCCTTTCTTAGACTCCTGCTCTTTGTAGGATCGATAGAAAACAGACCTGCAGGACAAAAAACAGCTTTAAGGACAAAAATAAAAAACTGAAGCAAACACTCATGCTAGATCAGAAACAATGTCTATTTATTCGAACACCTAGCTTTTCCTAACGCAGCTAAACAGATGACACTCAACTAATTCTGTCCTTTGCCCAGTCTCAGTCTCAATCCCAGGTGACAGCACGGGCCTCTACATTTCCGGCTGATCTCTCTCCAGGGATGTCTGAACACCACCTGAAACTCAACCTGGACGAGACCGAGCTGCTCTTTCGTCCACGGCCTCTCATTAAGAACTCTGCGGTGTCTCTGGCGTGGACGAACGGCTGTCCTTCACTGCCAACACTGCTGTCCAAACCCGCTCCTGCACACTTTTCCATATCGTCACCTTCTGAAAATAATTGCCTTAGTAATTCTTTGACAAAAATGATTTTTTTGCCTAAATCAACTCCTTGTTGATGCGGCCTACCTCAATGCAGAACATTTGCACAGAGGATTTTCTGTAATCGACTTACTCGACGAATAGTTCCAGCCCTACTCATATTATTCTTGTAATGACTTTGTCTTGGGTTATATCCACATGGTGGAATGTACTCATTGCAAGTTGCTTGGGATAAATGTACAGTAAGGCAATAATAATGATAATAGTAATGTAACAAGGTAAGATTATGTCAGTAACAAAAATAAGGTGAGAGTTAGTCGCTGACCTGAAGAAGCCTCGATCCACGGCCGACCTGTTCATGATCACAGAGTCCTCCTGGTTGTATCCTGTGTATGAGGCAATTGCCACAATGGAGTTGATACCTAAAAAACAAGAAGGAAGATTCAGTTTGAGACACAAACAAGAGCTCTGCTTGATAATTAGCAGGCAGGCCAAACCAGTTTCCTGAAAACAGACTAAACACTAACAACTGAGGCCCACCTGAAAGTTTCTGTAAGGAGAAAATAACAGACTGACCTCCTGCATGTCATGACTTGGAATTTTACACCTGAAACTGACTGAATTCATTCGGGATTTCTCTGAGCTTTTGTCATGTCGGGACCACTTGCCCTTGTTTTCTGTCCAAAAACCAGGTCAAGTATCAGTCGGACTGCACAGATGTGTGTTACCTGCAGGCAGCTCTCTGAAACGCAGGTACTCCATGGATCGGGTGGTGACCAGTGGTTTCTGAGGGTAGTACAACACGTGAGCCAGCGTGTCCATTCGGACATGGAAGTTGGTGATGTAGACGCCCATGGCCTGTTTACCCATAGCAGACTGGTATGTGTTCCTGGGAGACTAAACAAGACCAAACAAAACAACAACTGATAGAGCATCACTGAGAAAGACATGTCAACATCATTAACAGATGATCAGCCTTCATTAGCATTTCACTGCATTCAGGTTTTCATATTCTACTTCTTCAAATATGACTTGGTCCCTCAACACCAGAGTCTGGTTTGAGGTTACTTCTGTTCTCTGCTTATTTCTATAAACCTGTGAAGTGAAGGCTGAGCTGAGTGAAATCAGTGCATACCTATGATCCAGCAGTTGCGGGGGCTTGTTCAGTGCATTACATATCATCAGCTGGGCATTATGGGTAAGGACGTACTATGCTTGCAGTAGATGTACATCAGTGTAGGCTGTACATGTGTGGGTACATACACTGATTTCTGTCATTGTTTTGTCAAAATAAAATCACTCAATCTAAACGATCCAGTTAATTCATTATGTATTAGTGAGTATCATTTATGCTTCCAAACCTGCATAACCACCTGCATTATTACTCTGAAAAACTCAATATGCACACAGTGAAGATGACATGCAACCACATGCAGCATGGCGGGTAAAAAAACCCAGATTGCTCTGCATACGAACTGTGTCCCATGCACTTCACCTGGGAGAGTTACGCTGCTGCCATCTAATAATAGGATACACTAGTGCTGTGCGATATTACGATATATGTCGTAGAAAAATGTTTACCGTACAATACAATCCTCTATTGTTTATATCGTAATTTTAACTTGTGGGCTGTGGTTAGCTCAGCTAATGTAACTGCAGCAACGCTACTGCTTTGCGGTAGCAGTTTACGTCACCTGCAAGAACTCCTTTACTGCACTGCTAACGTTTTCAACCATGCGTGTGAGAGCCGGCGGGAGCATGGACGTGTTACTGTGATTGCATGTCTGTCTCTCCGTCTGCATTTCTGTCTGTCTGTCTGTCTGTCTGTCTGTCCGTCCGTCTGTCTGTCCGTCCCTCTCTCCCTCTCTTGCTCTCCCTCTCTCACCCAGCCGGTGGAGGCAGATGGCCGCCCACCCTGATCCTGGTTCAGTCTGAGGTTTCTGCCTGTTAAAAGGAAGTTTTTCCTCGCCACTGTCGCCAAGTGCTTGCTGATGGGGGAATTGTTGGTTCTCTGTAGATAAAGAGTTTGGTCTGTAGCAGCTCTACATGGAAAGTGTCCTGAGACAACTTCTGCTGTGATTTGGCGCTATACAAATAAAACTGAATTGAATTGAAAAACAACGTAGCAGAGATGGAGAGCACAGTGGACGCTGAACCAACAGAACCCAAAGAGGAATTGGTGCCGAAAAGAGGGAACAGAACTCCATTGTTTGTCGCTGGTTTGGATTTTAAAAGGCAGACACCGACCAAAAAACAGTAATTTGCAAAACATGCCACCAACAAGTCGTTACTAGCGACCCAAACACGTCTAATCTTTTCTATCACTTAAAGACACGGCATGAAGAACAGTACAGAGACAACTTTAAAATGCGACAAACTACTAAAGTTAAACCACAAAGTGATGAAAAGAAAAACACACAGCAAACGAGCCTGAAAGAGTCAATGTCCAAAGGCAAGAAAAACATTTATTTAATTTAAGTTGTTTTTTAATTGTCTAGTAACAAAACAAAAAGAGGGACTCTGGCACTAAAAAGACTTTTTATCGTTTTTTAATTGTCTTGTCCCTTTAAATATGAAATATGTGTTTTATAAAAAAAAGGAGAAAAGATCAAAGGAATTGGCGTTCATTTCGTGTGTATACATATAATTTTAAGTAAAAATACTATATTGGGATATATATCGTTATCGGGATAGAAATTTTTGTCCATATCGCACAGCGCTGGGATACACCATGTCTCTTCTCCAATTTTTACAGGGCCAAGGCATCTTCTTAAAACCTTTGCTGGTGAGTAACCCAGCCATCTTCATCAGTGACGTGGGCTTGTATACGCTACAACTTACACCAGTGATCACGAACCGGCAGCCTAGTATGTGTGCAGAGGCAGCGGCCTCTGGCGTGCATCCAGTTTTCACAGAGTCGTAGTTATAGATGTAATTCTTGTTTTTTGTTTATTTGTTTGTACCTGGTTGTGGTCGGGGAAGGGAATGATGGAAGCACAGACTCCGAGGATCATGGACGGGTGGATCTCACAATGCGTGTAGGTGGAGCAGTAGGCCACGCCCTTCTCTTGGAGGTCATCAGGGGTCATGGCAAGCATCACTGTCTCCTCCTCCAGAGTGTCGATGTACTCCACCACGCCACTCGCCACCAAGTCCTGCCAGCTAACCACCACAAACAAACACACAAACAAACAAAAGAAAAACAATAACTCCACTTCAACAGAAACTTTACTGGAGGAAACGAAAAACTCTACTCTAAACTCAACTTAGACTCTGCTGTCTCGCCTGAACTCTGTCTTACCTATAGTTGACTCACCTCTATTGAGTCTCACGGGTACCCAGTCTCACCCGAACACTGTCTCACCTGTAGTTATTGTACTCTCTCTCCTTCAGCTGGTCAATATGTCGTCTCTTCAGCAGGAGTTTCTGTTTCTCTACAATCAGCAGTGGTCGGCAGATTCGCCCGGCGTCTGTGTAAATTCTGATCTCACGCTCTCTGATGTCTCTTATCATGGACACCTGAAACGTTCAGAACCAGCAGGGACTCTGAGCTGTGAGATTACATTTTGCAGTGTCATCAAAAACCCACACACTGACGAAAAACAGCCATGACTTGACTGACTTCCCCGCCCATTGGTTCCTAATGAAGACAGTAATGTTTATCTCACAAATGTATAATTTCTAGGGCAGTCAATCGATTAAAAAAAATAAAATAAATTATATATGTATATATATATGATTAATCTCATGAATGTCATAGTTAACTGTGATTAATCGCACATTTTCCTCTATTCTAAATGTCCCCTTAAATATCATTGTTATACTCTTATCAACATGGAAAGTGGATCGGCTTGCTTTGTGCAAAGGTTTTTTTATTGAAAACAACAACGTGTAGTGTTTTATTTCACACTAACATTCACATTTGAATGAATCAAATCTCACACAGTTTAACACTGTCAATAAACAGATGACAAAAAAATAAATACTTGGTTACAAAAAAGCCCTTCAACAGCCTTTTCTAAGGGATCAAAACAGGCTGATCCAAAATAGAGTTACAACGTGCACCTCTTTGTAAAGTAGGACTCAGCCTATAGTGCAGTTAAACCACGGCTGAAACTTTCCTTTCTTAAGTTTCCTTTGAACATCCCAGCATCCACATGCCTCTGTGGAAAGCCGTCCATTGTCGCCTGGTTTTGACGAGGAGGCGGCGGAGAATTCGTATTCGCCGTGTGTTTGGCCATCAAGTGGTGTTTCAGACTGGATGTGCTGCGCTGATAACTCAGTCCACACCGACAACACACAGATAACTTTGGTCTTGTCAGTCGACCCATCTGACAACTTTTTGAAACTAAACTTTCCATCAGAATCTTGTTCGCATCCGTTTCGGCGTTTCGGGCTTGACATCCACACAAACCGCTAGCCTACTCTTTTACAGCCAGCGAGCAGGCGAGACCAAACACATGCGTGGGGCGTGTCTATTTTGTTTCCGGTTTACAATCAGATTCTGTAGTTTTTCTAACATTACTAGCAGTGGCCACAGCTTATAAAAAAACTACAAGTTCACGAGGTCACAAAGAGCGTTAATCTCTCGATAAAAAAAATGATGCAGTTAAAATTGATTTGCGTTAACGCATTAATAACGCGATATTTTTGACAGCACTAATAATTTCATTTTCATTTTTTAGAATTTCCTGTCACAAGCTCTAAAAGCACAAAAGAATACAATACGTCCTACAAGGCTATATATCAGAAGCAGTGGTGTTCCATTAGAAATTAATGGGTTCTCCTTACCTCGGACACGATGATGTCCATCTGTCTACGGAGTTTCCTCAGTGTGTTCATTAGCTGTTCGGGATCCTTGTGGATTCCGACCCAGCAGCCATTCACAAAGATCTTTGTGGCACTAAAACATTGAAACACAAATAAAATCAAATGCAAAATCACATGTATGGTCAGGGAAAGTTTGAACAAAGTGTTAGTTTAATGTAAATGTTGAATGTTTGCTTCTGGACTAATGATGACTAATTTAATACTGTGCAGTAATTAGTGATAAAATCTAAGCTGACAGAAAATACACAGCATATTCTGTAGGGTTGCTGATGTGAGGCTGAGCTGCCTGTTTTCATTCTGACACAGTGATGCTGCCATCTGCAGGTCACTTTGAGATACAAACACATCTCCCACTTAGATGGACCTAAAAACACGAAACAGTTACACTAAAGAGACTGTTAGACGTAGTTGTTCTGAAAGCTGTAAAATATTAAATCAAGCTGAAGTGACTGACTCTGCGATGGCAGCAGGTGAGATCTCCTCTAGGTTCTCCATACTCCACTCCTCCAGAAACTCCAGGATGGGAGACGGCTGGGAGCCCACAGAGATGTAGGCCATGAGGGCCAAGTTCTTCACCAGACCCACAGCATGACCCTGAAACACAGCAATACTGATCTGTGAATCCATGTGGCTGATTGGATGAATAAAGTTCAGGTGCTCAGTTTTAATCATCCACTGTGGAACAACCCTGCAGAAGTTAATGTGACACTTACACTCGTCTATTGAATTGAGCCAGATTCAGCGTATTGGACCTGTGTTTTCAGACTATTTTCAGACATTTTTGGGGGTCCTGTGTCACCAAGTATTTGCTCATGAGGGATTGGGTCTCTGCAGATGAAGACTTTGGTCTGTACCAGCTCTATATGGAAATTATCCTGAGACAACTGCTGAGAGCAAGCTAGGTTTTTGGATGATAGGAGTTGGCAAATGAACAGTAAGTGTTTTCTGTTGCTATTTCTGGCTCACACTAGGAGCTAGGCTGTTAGCAGACTTTGTTATTGTTGTTGTTATTGTGTCACTCTCTGAGTTTCAATAGTAGGGTCGGCTGAAGCGGGTCACACCCTTAATCTGTCGCTAGCCAGCGAAATCCCTAATGGGCGGGTTCAGCCGTGGCAACAAGCTGTGAGGGCGCACAGCTGTAGCACTTCCTGTATTTAACACACAGTCTGCACTGACGCGTCAGCATTTGTGTGAAGAACCTTTTGGGTAAAGACCTGCGCGTCTACTTGGATGAGTCCACTGAGCGGAGACACAGGGGACACAGGGGACACGGGGGCACAGGGGGCACAGGGGGCACAGGGGACACAGGGGACACAGGGGACACAGGTAACCACGACTACTCTTACACTACTCCTGCTGCCTCTCTGCGCACACACGCCAGGTGCTATCAATATATTCTGGTCCTACATGGCATACAAAAAAAACGCATCAGCCATAAAAGGCGATGCAATCCTGAGAACTACTACTCACTCAGAAAAACAGCTTCTCACACGGCTTTTTCCTTTGCCCTATGGAATTGCCAGTCTGCTCTAAAAAACAAATTTATTCAAGCACTTGTAAAGCCACATCAAATTCAGGTCCTAGTCCTGACCGAAACCTGGATCTGTCCAGAAAACACAGCCACACCAGCGGCGCTTTCAGCTGACTCTACTTTCTCCCACACACCTCATCCTGATGGACGAGGAGGTGGCACAGGCGCACTCATTTCCAAAGACTGGAAATTCACCAAGGTTACTCCTGCTCCTCATCTGAATATCATGCAATCATGGTTACTGCTCCCACTAAGCTGTATATTGGTGGTATATCGCCCACCTGGGCCACTGGGGAACTTTATAGCTCAACTGGACATGCTACTCTCAGCCATTCCTAAATATGGCACCACACTGACTGTCATGGCTGAGATGAATATTCATCTTAACAAACCCCCTGCGGTCGACTTCCCTTCGTAAATGTCCTCATTTGACCTCAAACAGACCTCCACCGCTCCCACATACAAAGCAGGCAATACTCTTGACTTAATTGCTATACGAAACTGCTGCACGGCTAAGCTAATTGTCACCCCACAACATGTATCAGACCACTTTTTTTAATCGCATTCTCTGTATCCTAACCAGAGCGCCCCCAAGCTCAACCACAAATGGTCTCCTTCAGACGAAACCTCCGGTCCCTCACACTGGCTCAACTCTCCGATGAGGTCTCGGCAACCATGCCTCCTCACAGTGTTTTCTCCTCACTCCCTGTGAATGAGGCAACAGACACACTCTGCCCTTCACTAGCTGCCTCTCTAAACAATCTATGCCCACTCTCAACCAAACGTGCTCGTTAAACCCCCACCAGTCCGTGACTCACCGGTGTCATCAGAGAGCAATGGGCGGTGCTCAGAGCAGCCGAGAGAAAATGGAGCAAAACCAGAGACCCCTCTGACCTCAGTGACTATCAGACTCTCCTTACGGCATTCTCCTCCCACCTGAAAAGTGGAAGTCCACTTATCATCGGGAGAAAATCAGTAGCGCCAAAGACGCTCGGAAACTATTCTCTGCTTTTAACTCACTACTCAAATCCTCCACCACCTCCACCCTCAACTATGCTCAAAGCAGATCACTTTCCTTCCTTCTTCAGTGATAAGGTTTCGACCATCAGCAACCAGTTCTGTGAACCTGACCAACTCAGTAGGATACCACCAGCTAACAAAGCCTCACTCTCCACATTTTCATATGTCACAGAGGAACAAGTCTCCAACCTTCTGCTCGACTCTCGCCCCACCACCTGTCCACTGGACCCCATACCCTCCGACCTCCTGCAGGCCATCGCACCCACACTTATCCCTGATGTGACCCACATGATCAACTCCTCACTTAAAACGGGTGTGTTCCCCACTGCTTTTAAACAAGCCCGAGAAACCCCACTGCCAAAGAAACCTACTCTCGATCCAGCTCAGGTTGAAAATTACAGGCCAGTTTCACTCCTCTCTTTCCTTTCCAAGACTCTTGAGCACATGGTCTTTAATCGGGCCTCTGAATTCCTTTCTGAGAACAACCTGCACGACCCCAGCCAATCCAGTTTCAAACGCAGACACTCTACAGAGACTGCGCTCTTATCTGTGGTGGAAACACTACGATCAGCTAGGGCTACTGGACACTCCTCTCTTCTATTGCTCAACCTATCGGCTGCTTTTGACATGGTTAACCACCAAATCCTCCTCTCCATACTCGCTGAGCTCGGTTTCTCAGGATCTGCTCTCCACTGGTTTGAGTCCTACCTCTCAGGGAGATCCTTTGCAGTATCTTGGAGGGGAGAAGTGTCCAAATCCCACTGCTTGTCTACAGGGGTACCTCAAGGGTCAGTGCTTGGACCCCTTCTCTTCTAATTATACACCACCGCACTTGGTGCAGTCATCCGCTCACATGGCCTCTCATACCATTCATATGCTGACGATACAACAACAGATCAGTATCCAGCTTGACTCGGGTCTGCTCACTCCCGCAAAATCTGCCAGGACCTTGGGTGTCTTGATCAATGACCAGCTAACTTTCAAAGGGCATGTGGCCAATAACTGCTCGGTCATGCTGATTTGCTCTGTACAACATCAGGAGGATCAGACCCTACCTGTCTGAGCAAACAACAACTCATAGTACAAGCGCTGGTACTATCAATACTAGTACTATCATGAAAATCTCATATGTACGTCGCTTTGGATAAAAGCATCTGCCAAATGACAAATTGTGTAATTGTGAATTGTTGCTATAAATATACAACTGAATTGACATTGAATTGTGTTTTTTACCTCTGGTGTCTCAGCAGGACACACCATTCCCCACAGTGTGTTGTGCAGCTGTCTGGGTTTTGCCAGTTTGCCATCTCTGCCGATTGGAGAGTTGACTCGGCGAAGGTGGGACAGAGTGGAAGCGAAGGTCAGACGGTTCAACACCTACAAGCAGAAAAATAGAAAATAATGATGTTTAGATGCTGACAAAAGGGCACAGAGACCATCTCTGAAGATCAAAGCTGTTTGTAGGTTTAACTTTTAAACCACATTTGTTTGACAAACGAGCATCATATTTCTTTTCCTGGAGGCTGGTGCTCTCACCTGTGACACTCCAGCTCGGGCCTGGTGGGCCTTCTTCACGTCGCCCCAGTTTCCAGTTGCCAGCGAATACTTTAAACCGTCTGAGATGATTCGGGTTTTAATGGCGAGCTCCAGATTGAAGTCTTTTCCTCTGTCGATGAACTTCTGAGCGTAAATCCGGATCTCCTTCAGCAGGTTCTTAAACATGCTGAACGGAGCAAAAAGGTGTTTCATACAGTTTCAGCATTTCCATTCACACAATTACAGCCAATTAAATTTTATTGAACCAGTTACAGCCATGTATTTTTATAAAAAAAACCCATTATATATTAGTATCTATATGTGTACACTTTTATGTTGTCAGATTTGTTATGGTTGAATGGGCAGGTGCTAAAGGTCAAAGGTCAGATGAGAAGGCAGTTAGTAAAAGAAGCCCCACCCTCTGAACAGGAAGGCCAATAGCGGTCCAGCAAGGTCTAGCCTCTTGTTGCCATAGTGATCTCTGTCATCCAGCTCCCGTCTGCCGAGAGCTGCCAGCAGCAACCTGTGGACCATGTACCTGAAACCAGAGTAATCCATAGTACAATCCCTGTCAAGAAAGTTGGAACAGTGTGTAAAACATAAAAAAAAAACAGAATATGATCACCTGATCTGATCCTCTCTGACATCATCTCACCTGAAAACAGCTCAAGGTCAATATATTTCATGTTTTTCTTCATCAGCTTCATTGATTTCTGTAAATATCGGCTTATTGTGAATCTGATGCAGCAACACGTTTCACAGACTGGGAAACATGTGGAATGTTCCAAACAGGTGTTTCTGGAAGTAAACAGGCTGACTGGTAACAGGTGAGAGTATCACGATTGGGCATCCTGAAAAGACTCATTTAAAGAGGATGGAGCGAGGTTGACCACTTTGTGAACACATGATCGGATGAAGGAGATGAACACATGAAGCTGCTGTCAGTGAAAACAGTTTGATTGGAAATGACTCCTTTTTGTTTGTATTTAAATTGTCCACCCTGTCATACATGCCAACGCTAACTTGAGTATAACTCATCCTCAGAGGTAAGCAGTCTTGCACTCACTGACACCTGTAGATCCACCCATACAGGTGTCTCTCCGATGGGACTCACCCTAAGAAGTAAGCCTTCTTCGTCTCACAGAAGTCGCTGACTCCGACGTGCGGCAGCATCTCTTTTTGCAGAACTTCTTTGGCGTATTTAATTCTTCGTTCCTTCGTCACGCCGGGTTTTGCCCCTCTGGAACCGATAAAGTTCAGCGCCACGTTCTGCTCTTGGATCACAAACGCTTCATCCAGAGACGGCTTCACCTGGAAAAACAGTGTCATCATTGATGACATCACATCTGTTCTGTAGATAGGGCTGGGCGATAAAAATGATAGCGATGTGTCTCGCGATAGACACGTCATCAATATCAATAAAAAATGCGTTCAATAAAACATTCGATAATTTTTTTTTCTTCATTGGAATAAACCTGAAGTTGCGAAGCGAGGTTGGTTGCATGAACAAAGGCACTCGCTGTGCAGGTAAAGGCAGGTAACTGAGCAACGTAGGGAGTAATTGCTAATCAGTGAGAGAGACACGCTAACAGCCAATCATGTAACATTATCAAGTTCGGTTGCGCCGTCTCGTTGTCACGTGTTTGATGCTCCGCGAGGAGTGAGATGAGGAACAGAAAGTGAGCGCTGCAGCGAGCGAAGAATAAAACAGGGAAAGTCAGCTCAGTATGGAGTTTTTTGGATTTTATAAGTCGGACCGTCGTCAGACCAGTGTGGTCTGTAACTTATGCAAGACTGTCGTCCCCACCAAGACCAGTAACACCACAAACTTATTGAACCAGCTTAGCCGCGCTCACTCTTTGGAGCGCAGCCGTATTCGCCAACGTCCAACAACCGCAGCACCACCGACAAGCAGCTGACCGCCATGCAGAGGTATCTGCTTCAGTGCCTGATGACAAATCATCTAAAAGGCACGAAGACGTAACGGAGGCAGCGGCATCTCATACAGCTAAAGACACGCTTCACTGAGCACTGAGGAGAAGCCAGCTTACAAACAGCTCTTATAATAAAAATATAACTGAACAGTTCATGTATGTTCAGAGGAAGAAGAGCGACTGAAGTTGTTCTTATGTCTAGGCTGGTTTTATAGTTCAGTCAGTGTTACTGTGCTGTCTGTCATGTTTGTTTGTTTGTTTGTTTGTATGTTACTGATGTCAAGTCTTCCTCAGTATCTGCTATGTTTCCAAAACACTGCACATATCTGAAAACATTTTATTCAGCAGAAGGTGAATCAGTTGTGAACTTTCTGCACTAAACCTGCAGAAAAAAAGTTCTCAGGTTTCTCTGTTTACATTTTTACACTTTTTTTACATTTATTATTTGAGTGTTTTCCATGGTTGTGTTGACATTTCCTTTCCTTTCTGCCTTGATAGCTGAGGGGATTATAATCAGAGGAAGGTTCAATTTAAAATAAAAATGTTTAAATTGAATGTATTTTTCTCCTGGTCCTTATTTTAAATAGGTCATAAAAAATATCAATAATTATCAATATTGACCGATATAAAACACTTATATTGCAATAGAGTTTTCAGCCATATCGCCCAGCCCTAATTGTAGACTACTTGTAGACTGTCTATTGTGTTTACTGTCTGACCTGTTAATGATGAACTAACAATCACTACCTGATCAATAACTGATAATAAGACTCACCATCTCCATCATCTCAGGGTCGTCAAAGTCGTAGATGATGTGTTCCAGGATGTCTCTGTCTGAGACGAAGCCCAATGCACGAAACACGATGATGATGGGAACTTCCTGTCTGATGTATGGCAGCGTGGACACGATCCTCTGACCAATTGCACTCTTCTTCACTCCCTGAGAGAGACAAAAGATAATCAATGAGTTTATCTGTTTTCTGACTAAACGTCAGCTCAGACTCAAGCTCCAGCTTATATTAAATGAAGGACTTGAAGTCATTTGAAAATAATGGTTAATCATGTATCCAGGTAAACGCAAGGACTCACCTGCCCTCCTCTGGCCATCATGCTGACCCAGATGGTGCTGGTGGGACGGGACGAGTTCTCCAAACAGGACCGGCACTCGCCTGTGTAGGCATACTTTGAGTCCTTCTTGGCAAACACGTACACTGTATTGGTGGCCATCTTTTCCTGAGCGATCAGCACCTGAAAACCAGCAGGCGAACCAGTTTGAACAGGAAAACCAACAACACATGCCTAATGATGTCACACAGTGCATCATGATGTTGTACCTTCTCGGAGCCGTTGATGATGAAATAACCTCCGGGATCAAGTGGACACTCGTTGAGCTCACAGAGGTCTCTGTCTGTCAGGCCACTCAGCAGACAGTAGGTGGAGCGAAGCATGATGGGAATTTTACCAATGAAGGTCTTCTGGTGCTGTGTCTGCAGCTGGTCCTCCCCCTCCTTTATGATGGTCTTTGTGATATCAACATAGAGGGGGGCTGAGTACCTGCGGGGGCAGCGAGACCAGGTGAGACCAAGTGAGGCTGACAGGAGAACAAGTGAGAACAAGTGAGAACAAGGGAGACCACGGGAGACCCTACGTGAGATTTCGCAGTCGGGCTTCGTTGGGCATCATGGGAGAAGGAGCTCCGTCTCTCTCCCAGTGGGTGGGCTTGGACAGGTAGATCTGCTCGAACTTCAGCAGGTAACGAGGCTGAAATGGAGATCAGAGGTCAGAATGATATCACAGTGAATCAAAGGAGCTGTAATTATCTTAAACCAGGGCCTGCCTACACAAACCTGAAGACTGCTAATAAAAGAGGTCACTCTGAATGTCTCTAAATGTCCCAAACCAGGTCTTAGTCCAGATCCAGCCCTTGGTATTGCTACTCACTGGCTCCTCCACCTCTCCTGAGGTGTGCTGTGCTTCAGCCTGCAGGTCGATGGGCGGCGCATCCTCCACAATCCTTTGAACAGACATCTGGATGAACTCATCAAATGAATCCAGCTGCTGACGGACCAGGCCTTTCTCATCAAAATAAGAACTGAAAGAAACCAAAAACATTTCATCGATCAGACCGGTGCTCTGCAGCATGAGACTGTAAACAAACAGATATACCAGATTTTCTTAAATAAAAGCTGGTAGTCAAATGAAAGCCGGGTCCTGAATAATGGCCGAGGGTGTTGTCCACATGAACAAATACAAGCTGGTCTCTAACATACAAAATCCACTGGGAAATGACTGATTCTGGTTTGATTTACATCTTACACAGAGTCCAGAATTATTATTTTTTTCTTTTTAAGTGGAGTTGTGCTTTTTGAGTCTGAAATCAACCTGAAAAAAAAAAAAAAAAAAAAAAAAAAAATATATATATATATATATATATATATATATATATATATAAACACACACACACACACACACACACACACACACACACACACACACACACACACACACACACACACTGGTATAGTCAATTCAGTAAAGGTGTCTAAATCCAGAGCAGACAAACCCCCCAGACTTGAACATTTCCACCATGTTTCACTGTCAGCTGCGTGCTGCGTTCTCTGTCCTGTTTGTCTGCTTAATTTATTTTAGAATATCTTAGTTTTTAGTCACTGCAGTATTTGGTATTGTACCATGGTTACTGTCATAAATCTCAAACTTGGATTCATCAGAATGGTGTCAGAAGATCAATACATCAGGATGAATGATGGTGTGGTCACTTTTGGGTTGTTTGTTTGATTGTTTATTTTGTTTATTAAGCTAATAAATGTAGCAAACTTGCTGCACACGTCATTAATAGATGTTGTAATGGTGTGCTAACTGAGCTAAGTCTCCCACAAACAGACATTTTAAGTTAGTGGTTAAATAGGGTAAAAGTAGAATAAATAATATGATGGAGAAACAGAGAAATATCTGGAAATGAACATAGGTTACCTCAGCAGCAAAAAGGGATTTACAATGACATGACATATAAACAATATAATCACAACCAGAAGACAAGAAGCTGTAGAAACACCAGGAATGATACCTAAATATAAAAAATTAGACCACTGCTTTAGATCGGTGTTAAATAGGCCTTTTAAAATACTGTTAGAAGTTACCTAGACAAAACAGACCAAACTGTGAGACCTCTGAGCATAAAACCACCACAATCTGTAAGAAAAAATACTTTCTGTTGACATTCATATTGATATTCACTTCTACTTTTTACTGCACTGCCGCTTCCTACCTGTTGCACATGTCACCTGTTTACATACCGTGTTGCACATGTTTGTATGGTTTCATAGAAATTATCTGGAATACCTGCACCTACCTCAACTGTTTATACTTCATGCCACTTGCACCACTTACATATATTTATATTCTCTTGGATAGTATGACTATTTGTACTTCTGGTTAGATGCTAAACTGCATTTCGTTGTCTGTGGTGCAGTCTGACGATGACAATAAAGTTGAATCTAATATAATCTAAAAGATGTTTGCTTTATTAATCAGTCCTTCAATCAGTTATCTGTTGGGAGTGTCTCTCACTGCCAAGGACAACGTGTTTGCAACAGGAAGGTAAATATCAGATATCCTAAAATTCAAAATACAGGACTGTTCAGTTAAACATACAGTGATTAAAAACCTGCATTTTCACCTTTTACTGTTTGTTTTTAGACTCACTAAATCAAACTAACAGATATAAAAAGTATTTATTTCCCTCAGCCTTCAACTAAACTGAAAAGCTTTCAGTCTTTGTGATGCTGAACGTCAGTAAACTGTTAATGAATCTGGAAACATTAATGATGATTTTAAGTCTTTTCTGTTGGTGTCCCCAACACAGAGACATAGGCAAGAAGACATCCAGGTGAGCTTACCTGATGACAATCCAGCACGCTTCCTGCCACAAATCTGGAGTGATTTCATCATCGTCCTCATCATATTGATTATCTGCCAAAAACACAAATAAGCATTGATGATATTATCAATGCACAATATGTATTCACACTGATCAGCATCATGAGGCTGCCCATCATCTCAGATGATATTTTAATTGTGTTTGTGTTTATTCTAATCTAGTTGTTTGTTGCCATTTGTCCTCATGAGATATTTAAAGGTTTTCTGGTGAAGCTTAAGATAATTAGAATGAAGTAATTAACAATAATAACTAAGTTGCTACAAGAGACACCTTAACATTTTCATTTGAGTTCAAATATAAATACTGATTGTAAGGGTTTAAGCTCATTTTACTGAAAATACATTTACTAAAGTAAGACCTTACTTGTTTAGTGTATTTAATACTTTTCGATTGTAGTCTCATTGGTGCTTCAACACAAGTAAAAGTTCTGCGTATGTCTTCCTACACAAACACAAACAGTGGAGCTGACTGTGACCGTTAGCCTGCTAGCTGAAACAAAGCACCGCGCCAACAGCTTTAGCTAATGTTAGCTTGTCGGTCGGCGAACGTTCATGCTTTCAGATGGTGCTATCGTTAGCATATGCGTTAGCTGATGTTTCTACACATTAATGTGAGCTAACTGATGTTAGCATTTCTTTTCATTCAGTAACAATTGTCATTTTTCAGATAAGAAGCCAACATTAGCTCGCAGCTAAAGTGAAGCGGAGGTTCAAGTTGTGTTCGCTGTGACAGACAGCAGCTCACCTTCGTCCTGGTCGTACATGTTTTATATCAGGAAAATACTAAAACTGTACTCAAACAAATGTAAACTCCAACACAACGTTGTAGCAAGCAGCGCGCCCCGGAACTGCTATATTTTCTTCTTCTTCTTCTTCTTCTTCTTCTTCTTCTTCTTCTTCTTCTTCTTCTTCTTCTTCTTCTTCGGGGTTTTACGGCAGATGACATCCGTTATGTTGCATTACTGCCACCTTCAGGTTTTACTCTCAGTCTTTGAGATACTGAAACATCTTCCTACAGTCGCATCTCCATTCCAATCCTTAGAAGATTAAATATCCATTTCCTACCTTGCTCATTGTCCCCACAATCTAATATACTTTTAATGTTGTCCTCCCCCAGCCCTATTTTCCCTAACTGTGTCATCATTTGTTGTCTGTCATGTATAATTTCCCTGTATGATAGAAGAACCTGCTCAGCTGTGTCACAGGCCTGTTGAATGTTTTCTGTTCAGGCTGCTGTGTTCAATTCTCTGTCTGTTACTTGCTCTTTCCTCTTGTTTCCTCTTCTTCTTAATATAACCTCTCTGTTCTGGATTGAATGTCAATGTCTTCCTTTTATTATTATCCCAGATCTGTTTCCACTGATGAGTCATCTTTGTCCACACTCTACCTTTCTCCTCTGAATCTGTTCATTTAGTACTGTCTTCAATCATTTGCTTCTTATTCCAGTTTGTCTGCTCTCTCATTTCTCAGGACACCTGAATGTGCCGGGGCAAACATGAACGTCTCAATTTTTGTCTGTGTAACTGTTCTGGAGTCAGCATTCAGGCTTCATTCAGCAGATCCTGAATTTGATGCTGGTGAGGACCGACACTGAATCATGATATATTAATATATCCCTGCAGTTCACCTGTTCACTCCATTGCAAGCCAATCAGAACAGTATATGATTCAACAGTTCATACATTCAAAACAGTCAGTTGTTCAGTTCAATTCAGTTTTATTTATATAGTGACAAGTCAAAACAGAAGTTGTCTGGTGTTTTCCATATAGAGCTGGTGTTAGAGTTACATACTCAACACTCATCTCCTTATAAGCTACACATGTTCACACAACCAACATGCCCTACAGTAACTATAAGCTGCACACACATAGCCACACAGGCAATATGACCTTTAGTAACCTCAGAAAACACAGACACGAAACTGAACATACCTTGTGTCGAGTAACGCAAGCAACTTGTCTGGTCAGAACAATGATTTCAGGCCAGACAGAATCAACAAATAGACAAAGGGTAATGGGAAGAGCTGCACTGTCTGATTCCAGAAAAATTCACAGAGAAGTTAATAGAGTGCATCATGGTACATCATGAGCACATTTCGGGGGATCTCTGCTTTAAAACACAAAAGGTCTGTGGGTTAGGGTGCGTATACAGTCTTGATTTCCCCACGAATAAACAATGTCAAAGACGTCAGCTGCAAGAACACAAACTATCAGATGCAGGAACATAAACAATCACAGCGGCAGACTGTACTTTCATGGAGCATGGAGACTGGACATTTTGATGGTTTGTGCTTTTATTTCCTGGAAATCTGGTGATTGTTCACAGTGACCATCAAAGGGTTAAATATGTTGTTGTGAGAGTTGTGACAGAGCCACACTTGTTTTTCTGCTGTGGTGTTGGAGTCACTCTGTGTCATTCCTCTTCCCGATAGTTTTCGCTCTGTCAGCGATATTTCAGGGCAGACAGAATGTTGATCCCGAGATTAAAGCCTGAACAAAAACGAGAAGCAGCCGTCACAACAACAGAAGCTCACATGGTTTCCGACAACAACACAGAGCCCGTCCTCTATATGATAACGGCACATCAACACCAAACATCACAACCCCAGAGGATCTGCACACAGGGTAGCCATTCAGACATCCGGAAAACCCACAGATTCAACCTCCTCTCAGATAATATCATCATTTTTGTTGTTTTGGTTTCATTTCACCTTCTGAGTTTTCATCCAGGATGTTTGGCAGGACTCTTCTGCTTGTCTGTGTTGCTGTTTTCTTCTGTGCAGGTAAGACTAGACCAGGCCAGGTGAATAAACAGTGTCAGATATCTGAACAGTGAAGTCCAGGTGAAAGGACTGGGTCTGATGTACAGTCTGGAAGTGTTGGTATATCTGTCCATACATGTTGTTGTTGTTGTTGTTGTTGTTGTTGTTGACTAAATTAATATTTACTGATCAGTAAATTAAAATGGGTTGCACCACACATTAGTTGTAAGACAGAAATTAGCTGTCAAGTGTCACGATATTGACTGCACGGTGGCGCAGCAGGTAGTGTGCGTGTTGCTTACAGCAAGAAGGTCGCCGGTTCCATTCCCGGGTCGGGCCTTTCTGTCTGAAGTTTGCTTGTTCTTCCCGTGCATGCGTGGGTTCTCCCCGGGTACTCCGGCTTCCTCCCACAGACCAAATACATGCTCATTAGGTTGACTGGTGACTCTAAATTGCCCCTAGGTGTGAGTGTGAATGGTGTGTGTATGTGCCCTGCGATCGGCTACGACCGGTCCAGGGTGTACCCCGCCTCCCGCCCGTTGACAGCCGAGATAGGCTCTGGGCCCCCCGCGACCCTGACAGGGATAAGCAGCATAGAAAATGGATGGATGGTGTCATGATATTGTTAAAAAGTGCCATTTAATACTGATGTAAAGGGACTAATTACATTTCACAAAAACAGCACACTGAAGCTTACAAAAATAATGGTTATAACATCGATTAAAGGACCAGATAGCATCAGCTGGGTTACATAATTAGATATTAGACTAGACTCTAATAATCAGATCAGACTGTCAGTCTCCCTGACTGACTGTGTGTCAGTGTAGACAGAAAACAGTCAGACCTACTATAACACTGTTTCTCAATTCCAGTCCTCTGGCCCCCCTGATTCAAATGAGTGGCTTGTTATCGAGCCACTGCAGAGCTCGATGACGAGCTCATCATTTGAATCAGGTGTGGTGGAGGAGGGAAACATCTAAAATATGCAGGGCAGGGGGGCCCGAGGACTGGAATTATGAAACACTTGTTTTTTTAAGGATTATCGGGGCAATTAACTGAACAGTCTAGCCTGGTACACTGTTTAAACTGTTATGCAGTTAGTGATACTAAAGTACCTGTTTACGTAGATAATTGGTTTTCATTAGATTGCAGTACGGGTGTTTCCTGGAAACAGACTGACACAAATAAACTGTTTACCTGTGTAGATATTTCATCAGTTCCAATGATGCAATGTGGTTTAGTAAAAACTAGTTTGAAATTATGTTAAAGTAGCTAAAAATTGATATTATGGTCCAGCTAAGAGTGTACAGAGTGAGGGTCAGGTGTTCAAACAGTGAATTCTAGAGGTCATATTAACCCTGATAAACTTACTGTGTTTTTTTCAGATGCTGAGGATAAATCCAGGCTGTACAGGAGGGTAAGAAACAAACAGAAACGTGTCCAGCAAACTCTTTTCTAAATTATTACTAGTACTACTACTACTGCTGCTGCTACTTCTACTACAGTATTAATTGAAATAAAGTAAATGTAGCATAATTTAATATTTTAACTTTGACATTCCTTCTGAATTCTCTAAGTTATTTAGTGTTTTTGTAGTGTTTAGATATTTGCAACAATCAGATGAAAATCAATTGGTGTCATGTGTTTGTCACAAATTTCTCTTTAGCACTTTAACAAGTTACAACATGTTTCGCACATGCCAACAAACTAAGTGACGTTTTATTATTAAAAAATGCATAAAATGTAATAAAAAGAATGGACATTATTTAAAATAAATAAATGAATAAATAAATAAAATAAAGATATAAGGGGCAATTCTAGTAAAATCTGAATAACTTCTTTATAGTGTGTGTCGAGGGACTGATTTAAAGGGACTGACTTAGTCTCATTTGTTTCAGGCATGTCTTTTTATTTGAATTCTGTTTTGGATTCTGGACTGTGGAACAGTTAGGACAGATCCCCATCCCCTGACTGAGGATTTCAGACTGTGCAGAAGTGAGAGAGCTGAAACACAGTGAAGAGCCATGAAGAGCAGTAATGGTCATGAATAAGAGCATAAAATCAAATCTAAAACAGACTGGGAGCCAGTGTAAGGATGGTTTACACAGGGGTGATCTGGTCTGGACCCTGGGTTCTGGTCTGATGCCTGGCAGCTGATGTCTGTACAGTCTGTAGTCCATAATGTTTTGTTCAGAGAGGTGAAGAGGCTTCTGCTGTGATCAAACTGTGAGGAGATCAAAGTTTGTCAGCTGCATCTTTGAAATGGATTGTAGTTTTTAAATAGTTCATGTTTGAACACTTTTATGGTGTGACGTCAAAAGTAAAAACATCAGGAACTGATCTGATCTGATTTGTCACCACCTTTTGGTTTTTGGTTCTTTTAGGTGTTTAACAAAGAAATTGTGTCACAAGTGTGTCCTGCACCAATAATGGAAGAAATGCTCATTTATTTCTAATCAGGTTTTCGGCTATGAGGCTGAAAACGTGAGGAAGCAACGTTTACAAGCAGTTTTCCGCAGCTGATTCATAAATGTTTACAAACCCTAAATTTAGTGCGTCCTGGTGGTGATTTTATACTCCTTTTAAATGGTGTGGAAGTTGTGTTCTTGTAGTTGTTTTAAGGCATTATTTTGTCTCTTATTTATATTTGCTGTAACACATATATATTACATTTTGTACATTGTTTAGTTATTTTTATTTTTAATAAGTTCCTTCTTTTTTAGGAGCGGATTGGGGGTTTTATGTTTGGCATGCTTTCATGCTGTTTTTATAGTAGTTAATACTATCAAAGCTAAACTAAAATTTCATTAATATATTTGTCTTAGTTTTATTATCCCTTGTGTGATATAGGAAATGTCCTATATAGAACATTTTGTAAAATTGATTTTAGTTTCATTTGATCAAATTTATTGTATTTTTTTCTATTTCTTACCCATATAAGGTTGAGTGGTTGGAGGCTATTCCACTGTCTGCTGACCTTGGTCTCTAGGACCTGGTGGGGTTCCCCTTAAGGTCCACGGCTGGCAATTCCCTTGCTGGTCCTTCCTGCTCCACTATGCCTGTCAATTACCATAACCCTTAACCCTAAACCCTTCACAGTGCCCAATACCAACCACAACATTGTACCTGATCCCAAACTTATTTCCCATCTCATGGGACAAACAGCTCACATGTAATGAGCCTCTTGGGGGGGGGACTAAACTAAATAGGGGCCTGAAGATGGAAGTACATAAGGAAAATAAGTGGAGTATGACATCCTGGGATCATTAATGTATTACCACATCTTTAAGGCCTAATGGGTATCTTTGAAGTATTTTATAATAGAGTTCTCATAAAGTTGAGAAGTAGGGTTAAAAATGAAAGAGTTTTATATTGAATCGCAGTTGTGCCCAAGCACCAGAAATCCATTAAATGTAGTTTATCTTAATCTAATCCTAACTCACTGCTGATTGAGCCTGAACATGCTTATAGTCAGTTTGGAGTCTGGATTTGGGTCATAGACATGTAATGTGTGAGAAAATACATTTTCACATGTATTTTGCTTGTTGTTTTGTTGTTGTCACTGCAGCCCTCCTGTGTGGGGATGAGTGTGACTCAGGCATGTCCTCTGAACTACTCTCCAGTGTGTGGCAGTGATGGCATCACCTACCCAAACGAATGTTCTCTGTGTGTCCACAGACTGTGAGTCTTTCATTTATCATACAGCAAAACTGGTCTTCACTCAGTTGAATTTGTTCAAATGATTGATTGATGATTGTAACCTTGCCACAATTTGAAAATATTGATCATACTATTGATCGCACACTCCATCCAGCCCATCCCCACAGGGATCAGCCCCACACCCCACACCAGAATCAAATTGTGTGTTAATGTGAATAAAATGGACATAGTAGGTAAAAAGCCACCGAATCTGCATTAATATGAAGAAACTACCAAAAAGGTAAAAAACAAAAGAACCTCAAATAAACAGAATCTGATTAGTGCAACTGGAAGGTCTGTCAATGACATTAATGAAAAGAAAGGAGCCATTTTTGTAATGTTGTAAGGTAGCATGAGTAAATGGGAGTTGTTGTTATTGTTAAACCCTGTTGCTGGTGAAAGTCTGACGTGACTTTGGTAGAAATGTTCATGTATTAAAGTTTTATTCATGTTATGTCTGGTCACTTTTGTGGGGTTAAAGGCATCCAAATGAAATGCAGTACTACCTTGAGTAAACTTTCAGATTTTGTGGGTTTGAATATTGTTGGAATCATCTGGGGTAGTTTCATTATGCAGCTCAGCAAAATGTCTGACATAAGTGTAGTTGTTTTTAAGCATTTCAGTACAGAAGTTTTACCTATTCTACCATTAAACTTTGAATGATGATTACAGTCACTGTCATCTGACATTAAACCACACGGCAACCTACTGCAGACAGTCAGATCAACTGCCTCTCAAGCTCATTAGTCACATCATTTCATTAATTAGATTTGAAGAAGATGAAAACACAAATGAGACTGGTGTTTCAGAAACACTTTGATTGCATTATAGCTTATTAATTTTAATGTATTATTGTAGTTATTTGATGTGATATAGATACATAAATAATGTGTACTTGTTCATTTAAGAACCGTGAACATATTCTTACTTGTTCATCTTACGGTGGTTCAGTTAGTAGTTCATGTCAGAGTAATAATATGATATATGTGACTTCCTCCATAACAGTTAGTCATTTGTTTCATACCAGTAACAAAGTGTATTAGTGACTGGGTCAGAATAAGAGACAGTCATTAAAACCAGTAAATCAACCTTTCATGCTACATCTGCTCCAGTGTGTAGGTAGAAAAAGTGAGAAATTGTTTGTCCTTCAAATATTGTAGTTGTCTGGGAGGCAGACTGTGGGTTTCCCCTTCTCTAACTTTTGTTTCCCTTTCTTGCAGTTAGTTAATTGTTTGTTTTGAGTTTTAAGAACATGAGGATGAGTGCTTTTAAAATGTGAAATTGTGAAATGTAAATCTTTCTAACCTGACAAAACACAAACATTAGCAGATATAACAAACCCCTGTAATCCCTTTCTTTGGGTTTTAGGGAGAA